>NC_026148.1:9280695-9291419 GCF_000512975.1 Sesamum indicum | reverse complement strand
GAAAAAACGAGTTAGTGCTGTCTCAACAAATGAAGCTTCTCCAAGCACATTGGAACTGGATTATAGTGAAGCTGCTGCAAAACTAGCTAGAAAAGATATACAAAAGAAGCCCTGCAACATTTGTCTCTGATGAGGAGGTTGATAGTCAAAGGCTGAAGAGGGCTGGAGAAGGGGAGGACACGGAGAAGAAAACTGTTGAGAATGTGGTGAGGAGTCAGAGTAATAGTGAAAAAGATTCAGTCTTGAGGAGAGGATTGCTTTAAAAATGAAGGAAGTCAAAGGCTGAAGAGGGCTGGAGAAGGGGAGGACACGGAGAAGAAAACTGTTGAGAATGTGGTGAGGAGTCAGAGTAAGAAGTGAAAAAGATTCAGTCTTGAGGAGAGGATTGCTTTAAAAATGAAGGAACAAGGTGGTAATCTTGAATTATTCCAGAAAAGGAAACAGAGCATGAAGTATGAAGATGAGAAGATCGATAGGCTTTTAGGGACTATTCAGCTGCCACTGCTTTTGTCAGCTTAGACTGGAGGAAAATGAAGATCCCACCACAATCTCCGGCTTGTTTTATTCGTCATGAACAAGTATTTTCAAGACTTTGCCAATGGCCCAAGATTCCAGGACCTTTGTCGAGCTGGGGTAAAGGGTCTTATAACTGCTATCGATAGGTTTGAGCCAGATCTTATAACTGCTATCGAAAAGTTTGAGCTAAAAATGGAAATTCCGACTCTCGACATATGGCCTAGCTATTTTGGATCCAGCATGCCATTATTCGTTCTTTGACTCTGTCAAGCATCACAAAGGTGTCCTTTGGCCTTGAATCGGTAAGCTTTATTGGATGTAATATTCTCCTTGCACTCTTCCATCAGATCTGGAACTATAAAAGTGCGATCTTGCTTGGAACTTAAACTATAAACTAAGCTATTTTCTGATGTAGGTCAGAGTTGAAATCCAGAAAGCCAAGCAAGAGCTATTGTTTGAACTTCAGAGACCGCCAACTGACGAAGAAATTATAGAAAGAGTTGGAATCTCTCCGGAACGATATCATGAAGTGATGAACTTGTCGAAGACTATTTCTTC
The DNA here is from genome assembly GCF_000512975.1 of Sesamum indicum. Taxonomy (NCBI): domain Eukaryota; kingdom Viridiplantae; phylum Streptophyta; class Magnoliopsida; order Lamiales; family Pedaliaceae; genus Sesamum; species Sesamum indicum. The sequence continues at coordinate 9,290,345 of NC_026148.1, read as the reverse complement.
TCTCTATGCATGGTATGAAGTAACGCAGGAGGAGTTCATCAATGCATGGTGTTGAAGGAGATAACAGAAGGCAACCTGTACTTCTCAGGCTTGCTCTCGATGATGTGGTAAATTCCTGTCTTATTCTCCTATTCTCTCATATCATTCTGGCACTTGACCTAGAGAGAATCCTATTTATTAAAGCTGTTCTTTATTTCACAAACGACGCATGTATGCTCTTATCCTGGAATGCAAGTTGGCCTGGTTGTTGTTCGGACTAGTAGTAGTGAAATTATGGGAATAAGACATGAATTATGCGGCTGCAATAGGACGGCAAGTCATTTCAGGGAAACTCTAACATAGGCCGAGTTTGAACCTGAATTAATTACATACAAGTGCTTGGCATGTGATTATGTATGCTCTATGATAGGTTTAGTTTAACCAAGCTTAGTTTAGGTAATAATTTTCCATCATTTCAGGAAAATTAATCCTTTTTCCAAACCCCATTTATTTGGCATACCCAAATAAATTCCCCAAAATTTATCACTCAGCAATTTCCCATTATCCTTAAACACTAGAGTTCCCCAAAACCTATAATTTTTCTTTCCCACCCACCCTAAGAAAAGGCATGGCACATCAGTGATTATCATTATCTTCTTTTCTGGAAAAAATCCTATCTAAATACATTTTTGAAATCATTTCTCACTTCTCTCTTGAAAGCTCAATATTAGAAAAAGAGCTATCCGTCTAATCACCCAACCTGAATTAATTTCCTTGTAATATTAGTGAAACTCTCAGATGCCTGCATCTCTGTTATTTTCTGTCAAACAAGCAAGTTTCTTTTTCAGAATGTGATGCATACACCATATTGCCAGTATTAAGTCATGTACGATGCAACCCGATTCCAGTATCTATCTCCTTAATAATGCTTATTCTTGACATTCCCCATAATCTATTAACCTGCTCCACTTGCTCCTTCATGGAACACATGTTGGTCTCGACCTTGGGAAGATTCTAGTCCAAATCTAGTCTAATTAAACTTGAACCAGTTACATGACAAGTTGTAATATATCTATCATACGCGACAATTTTAAGAAATGATCAAATTCTCATTGTGTAACTAATTGAATCCAATTAGACCTTATTTGCGTCAGCAGAAATTTCCTCAACTTTGATTCATGTCATGTGATGTAGTCGCGACAGGCATCAAATTCTATTGACTTATTCTTCTTCTCGAGATAAAGAATTTATATGGTATCTTCTAATTGTTCATTTTCTCAAATCTTTCTGTCCCAAGATACATCCAAGAAATGACTTAAATCTTCCTTTCAACATCTTTGCACAGCTCGACTCTCTGAAGCCCAAGGAGAGTTTGGTGATCAGACATAGGTATGGACTCGAGGTAAAGAAGACAGAACACTTGGAGAAATTGCAGGAAATTTGAACATGTCAAGAGAGATGGTTAGGAAGCACGAACTGAAAGTTCTCATGAAACTAAAGCATCCAGCTCGACTCGATTATCTTCGTCGCTATGTTTTCAGATGAACCTACAGCTTTATTCTGCCAAAAATCATTTGTATCATAGTCCATCATAACATGCTCGTAAGAACTAGTTAACATCATAGTCCATTTTTCTGGGGCAGGAGAACAACAACCCGTCTCTATACACGTGCCCAGGGTAACCATTAAGACAGTTTGCACTTGATGAAAAACAATTTAGATATTCTAGTTTAAATTGGTATATCAATAAATTATTTAGAGGTAATTATACTTAAACCACCTCTCAAAATGCAGAATTACACTTTCTTAAGAAAAATTTGAAATTACAGTTACACCTCATTCGAAAATTCATTGTTTATACTTGACCTCATCTTGCTAAAGTTTGGACGAAAATGCTGATCTCAACTAAAAAAAGTTATATAAAATTTTAATTCTTTCCTTATTTAACATTCTCTTATATATTTTTGTACTTATGAAAGGATATATAAAATACGCATATATATATAAATGATGTGAGGTTAACATTATTATACTTTTTCCTTATAAATATAAATTATTACATGAAAATATATAATGTTATTTTGCTAACATCGACAATTTTTATTCAAACTGTAACAAAAAAGGGTTAATGGTAAATGTTGAATTTTCAAAGAAGGTGTAAATGAAATTTTAAAGTTTCTTTTGAAAAATTTTCACATTTTTAGAGAATATCTAACTACTATTGACCCAATTATCTATCAAAGTTTCGGGCTCGAGCCAATACATTAGTGTATTCTGTCAAACCCATATATATGAGTTTCTTTTAGATTTGGTGTAGGCTTTGTTAATAATTTTGTCCTGTTTAAGTAAATTCTTGATGGATATCTATATCTTAGGATGTGTACAAAATTTGTTATGATTATGGCCCTTATGGGCTTTGTCAATTGACGCAAATCGTATCTTTTGGCACGATGTAGCCGGAAAACAACAAACAAATGTGCGATCTCGTATGATCAACCACGTATTAGTGATAAGTTTAATATTAGAGTATAATAATGCCCAACCAAACACAGATACGTAAGAGTGAGTGCTGCTATTTAATACAGGATAATGTTGAGTGAGCTGTTCCATTGACTGGGGAATTTAATTGGAAATGATGTCTTTCTTGCATTACCAATCTTTATCCAGGATGTGGATGAAGAGGTAGTCATAAAACAGACATAGTGCAACTCAAATGTGGTTGAGAGAGATTGTCACAATGGTCCATCAGATTAAAATATTCTATTTTAATTGCCCACACTGTGTGAGAGCAAAGTTGAATTGCTTCATACAATTCAACATATTTATAGAATAATGTATGCACTTTATTTTATTTTACTTTTTAGATTTCGGTTTTGATTTAAGTCATTGATAATACCATTCACCAGAAAAACAAAACAAAACAAAAAGAATCATTAATTGTTCAAGAATAGGGTACTACATTAGTGTTTACGCCATGCTTGAATTCAATTTCAAGAATGTGCATGGTGATCGATGCAGAACGAAAAAAAATCACAATATATTCTTGCGAATATGAAGCGTTTTTTTGTCTGTGGGAAAAGGAAAAAGTTCGATTACTTGAAGAATTTTTCCATGTGGCTGTATGTAGACACAATTATCATGGATGTAACCCCATCCTAAATTTAGTTATGTCCTATGCTAAGGCTTTATAGGTACTTCATTCCTAGTAAGAATTCTGGGAAAATCATACCTGAAGCAGCATGGTATTAAAAGAGGCAAATGAAAGAAGAACCTCATGGGCCTCTGAACCTTCAAATCTCTGTCTTTTGGCCATTGCCTAAAAAGAGCCGTCAGAAGTTAGCCATCTCGTCGGTAGAACAAACGCTGTACGAAAGAGCATATTCTGCAAAAAGAAAAATCCACTGTAAAGTATGTTATTTCAAATTGATGGCAGGTTCCCATCAAGAGAAGTGATTGAACTTAGACAACAAACTGCACATTGCATACTATCTCACGAGAATCAGCATATGTTCGACATTCATCTGCAAATAGTCATTCCCTCCGCAACTGTACAAGATTTCAAGAGAACATCTGCCCACTTCACTAAAGTTCCATGCTTAACAAATATCATGACAGTCGAAGTCGAGAATAAGTTTGTTCATCTTGATTCTCTTTGTAACTCCGAATTATCGTCCTCAACAAATTAGTGATACAGAAGAATTCGATTCTAAACCACAAGTTTCATGAGCAATCCCACTGATAGACCAGTCTTGGATGCTTGACATATTATCATAATTCAAACCAGCCACTCAATAAGGCATACAGCTGAAACTTTTTCTATATATCTCTGTTAACAAGCATCACAGGAAATAAGAATATGACCAGGAAATTTTGAATTCCGAGTTGGAAGAACATTATAGCACATTAATGTATAGAATAAAGCATCCGAATGGGTAATGTGGTTGAGGATATCGAATTTTATAAGATAGTTTAGTTAGAGGAAGAAAGAATGGACGACAACGATAAAAATGCTTAGATCACCATCATGGAAATGGTATTTTCATCAGGAGCTGCTTTTTGTAATGCTGTTTCTTAATTGAAAGTTCCATGCATCATATATTTGACTGGCAACCACTTCTACAAAATACATATTTTCTTACATGTTTTCTCTTCCTAGCAGATGCTATGACACTGACAACATTAACTATACAACCCACCTGCACAAAGATCAAAATAGAACTCACGTACCAGAACCACTCCTGTTAATTTCCCAAAATAATTCTTAACAGAGATGTGTGGTTGCATCTTTTTTCCGATATTTAAAAGTGTAATCAACATGCACTCATGTTTTATGATAACAATTCTTTTGCTGATCATGAGCCCATTTTTTTTTTCCTACAAGATGCCTTTTGTCTTTTTCCTTCTGTTTTAGTTTTGGCTCACAAATGCAAAATATTGCTGCACCAAGAGCTGAAATTAGAAAAGAAAAGAGAGTTAATTCAATCGATTTTTGAGGACAAACCATTATGTTAAGATAATATTACAAATTCTAGAACTTGAAAGTTCTTCGACAAAAATAGTTAACAAAGTTAATAAGATAGAACAGTGGCCAGATCAGACAGGAGTAGCAGATCCAAATGTGTCCAGAAGTGTTAGATACAAATACTCCTAATTGGGTCTCTCACTCAATACAAGCTTTTCAGAGTCAGGCAATCGTTCCTGTATGGGACTTCCCATGGTTCACTGATAAAACAAATAGTTGGGGGTCAAAAGTAGATTTCTCTTGGTGTTACAAGATCATGTTGAAATTCGAATGAACTGGATAATTTAGGCGGTCCACCAAAATACATGATTAAACACCCCCCAAAATTTTCTTCTTACTGTTATCAATCTCAACCTATTTGTCTTTCTCTCAGAGTTACAAGCTGCACCAAAATAATCACATAGGTCTAGACAAGGTTACCAAGATATTCAACAGCGACTTTGTAATAAACCATAGAAGATAAAATAAACATAATTCTTGGTTTTAGCTCTTGATTCTCAAATGATTGATAGTTAATATTGTCCATGTAAATAAATGGAAGTAAATACGCAACTTCATAAGCATATAGTTTTTGTATTCACCAAATCTGAGCCCGAGTAGAAAATTAAATATAAAAATACCAAGTCGCTTCCAATGGTCAGTGGAAGTGTTGTGACATCTTCCACTTGCAAGAGAACCAAATGGCAAATTATCACTATTATGTTGTTCTGTTTCAGCTTCTCTCTCTCTCTTTATTTTTTCAAATTCTTATGTTGATTATTTGGCACCACAAGTTCATAAGATGTGAACTGCACTGCTTTTCTTATTCTTACAATTTTCTGCATGGTTGCTCCCTGTCCCAACTTTATTTTTACTATATATACCCCCGGAAGGATAGTAAAGAAGAGCAACAATAATTTGCAGTAGTTCTTGCCACATCAATTTTCAATCAAAGACATGGAAGAGAAACTTCGCTTGGCAGTAGGCATTATGGGTACACATTTTGCCCCAGGAACTCAATCCTTCTCATTAGATACGTGATCTTTTTAACCAGGCTTTCGATGTTTTTGCAGGGAATGCAACGTCTCTGCTACTTTATGCTGCACCAATGTAACTGCAAACTCTTCCTTGTATTTTATATTTGATAATTAACAAACCAGAATACAGTTTTGAAGTTAATAGACAACAGACCATATGTCATGCATAAAAGGAATGATATACACCAATGTCCTGATGTTCTGATCTTGTGTTTATGTTCAACATTTCCAGATTAACTTTCTCACGGGTGATAAAAAAGAGAAGCACTGAAGAGTTTTCATGCGTGCCATATATCTTAGCCCTGTTGAACTGTTTCCTTTACACTTGGTACGGCTTGCCAGTTGTAAGCTACAAGTGGGAAAACTTTCCGGTGGTCACCATTAATGGATTAGGGATTCTTCTGGAGATCTCCTTCATACTGATATATTTCTACTTTGCTCCAGCTAATGGAAAGGCAAGTTCTAAATGTAGCTTCTCCCCAATTTAATTTTTTTTTTTTTATACAGCACCAGGAGACTGTGTGCTTAATTTCATGCGTGCATGGTAGACTAGAAAGACAAAGCATTACTAATATTTAGCTTGGATGAATTACAGAAGAAGGTGGCCATGTTAACTATACCTGTTCTCCTGGTGTCCTGCCTTGTTGCAATATTATCAGCATTTGTATTTCATGATCATCATCATCGCAAGGCATTTGTTGGAAGCGTCGGACTGGTAGCATCTGTAGCAATGTATGGTTCTCCACTGGTGGTTGTGGTGAGTTGTTTTCTTCTCGAACAATATAATCTATTCACAGAGGAAAGAAACAAGTCAACAGTGATTTGGGAAGATAAAACAACAACATTGCGAAATAGAAGTAAACCATGAAATTCTTTCTGGGGCATGCATGAAGTTAGACCCCAGATTCTCCTCAGAAAAAGATTCATATTCTTCGTAGAAGGGGCCAGGAGTTCAATTAATTGAATGTTTTCAGTCTTAATTCCTGATGAAGCTGTTGTAATTATGCCAGAAACAAGTGATACAGACCAAGAGCGTGGAATTTATGCCATTCTACTTGTCATTTTTCTCGTTTCTTGCTAGTTCACTTTGGATGGCTTATGGACTTCTCAGCCATGATCTTTTTCTAGCGGTTAGTATGATTTATACGCTCTATTTTCGCCGAATATTTGTATAAGAAATGATGCTGTGTGTTATGACTATACATCTTTAATGTGTTTTCAGTCCCCAAACCTGGTCGGCAGCCCTCTAGGAATCCTTCAGCTTGTGCTGTACTGTATGTACAGAAAAAAGAGAACTACTGAACAACCTCAGAAATGGGATCTGGAAATCAATTGTGAGAAACCAATACAACACCTGAAGCTGAACGAAGAAAATGAAGAGAAACCAGTGCAGTATCTAAAGGTGAATGAAGAAAATGATGACGAGAAAACAAAACAGCAGTTGCAGCTGGTGGTCACTGATACAACAAATGGAAAAAGTTGAAGAACTTCATGTGAGATTCAAGTTGTCTATCTTATTTGCTTATCATATAATCTGCACACAAATCCTTTCTGCTTATCGTATATTAATGAATATTCCCATGCATGTTCGTATACTTTTGAAGTTTCTAACTCTTGATTCGCTTTCTTGACAGGGAGAAGGTTGAATGCACGAACAATATATGCTATAGAGAAAGAGATAGATGCAGAAACTTACCTCATTTTGCCTCAACATACAACAAACAGTTGGGGGGTGGAAGAGAAACTACAGTATCTACATGAAATTATACCAAGATTGTACCTCGTAGTTTGTTAAATCACAACAAGAGCTGTTCATCTTTTTGCAATAAAATCATCTTCAACTTCAAAAGCATCAATAGTGCAAGCAATTCCTACCATCCTACTAAAGTGGTGATATCTGATTCAAGAATCCAATTTCCAATTCGACTGATCACAACATTTAACTAACAATCAGTCGAAGCATATACTAATCCAATCAAGGATCATGATGGCAATGACGAAACATCCAAGAAAGTCCGAATTTGAAGCCCCGTTGTCACGAGACTGTTTAATAGTTATCATTACAGACTTGCAATTTAGCGACTTAACGAGAGGCCATTTGATGAGCAAAGCAGGAATTAGAACTTTTACTCTGCAGCAAGAAAAGTTCAGGCAGTAAAAGTAGGGTGATCACAAAAACTGAAACTGGAATCTTTCGTATCCGGATCTTAAAACCCACCCATTAGAATCTGGATCTTCATATGATTTTAAATAAATATTTGATAAAAATATCAGTTTGAAATTAAAAAATTCAAAGAGCAAAGGGGAAAACAGAGTTGTAGGAAGGCAACACGTGTCGTGTCCAGGCATAGTACTAAGCCCAATTATTCATGCAAGAAGCCACGTAAACGCAACCACACACTCCTTCCACTCCCCTCCAATTCTTCACTCCCCGCATCCTCTTGACGAATTCTTTGCACTCTCTCTCATCGCTCGACACTCGCAATTCTCAACTCAATCTGATTTCGAAGAAAAATGGTAAAGCTAGCCTCAGCCCGCGAAAGCAGAATGTACGGGCCAAGATTGTCCCGGAACAGATCAGAGTACATGAATGCGGGCCTATACGTGTTCGCAACGATCCTGCTTCTGGGAGGTTTCACCGCCCAGCTTTCGCACGAGCCCAAATCCGGGCTCGTGCTGCTGCTAATAGGATTTTTGATAATTATATTGGTTAACTTGCATGATCTCATCGCTCATCTTGCGGGGATCGATTACCGGTTGCCGTTGATGGAGTTCGATCTGCAGTTGGGACTCGTCGAGTTCGCCGTGCCTCTGGTTTATACTATAGGGACGCTTCTCTTTTTCCTGGCAACTCTTTTTCTTTTCCTCCAGGTAACTAATACATATACATGTCAATGTTATTACCTTGATTACATATATATATATATATATATATGATATATATATGGATTTCAGAAAGACTTTTTAGATTGTAAGCATTTGTTCCCTGCCTGTTTGAATATGCTGGCTCAGAAATCCTAGTTCCAACTGGGTTCGACAGAAAGTTCCTTATTTTTGTGAAAATCCAGCATTAAACCGCATTTCTTCTGCATTATTTTCCGAAGATGTTCACTTGCCAATTATGCAAACATTGTATTTTCATTCTTTGATCAATGTATTGTTATGTTTCTCGTTTATCCGAATTCTGTGTGGTTCGATCTGTGTGTGACAGGCAGAAAAAGGATACGTGAACTTCAAACTGGAACGGGTCGCTTTAAGCATGCTTGTTGCGGGTCCGGCTCTATGGCTTCTTGGATCAATCCATAACTCATGTCAGATCTATGAGAGGTCGGATGGACATGTTCAAATCTTGCAGGAGTCTGTTCTTATTCCGTTCTTGATGGCGAGTATGTTGTTTCTTGTTGGTGCAATTGTCAATGGTCGAGAGCAGGTTGGACATAGTCATCATCATGGCTTGAAGTTATTGGTAAGTCCAAATGTCCCATTGTGAAACTCTTGTGTTTGCCTATTATCAACATGATATAGCGTTACGCTTCTCGTAATTGAGATTTGTTTTCAATCAATGACTGATTTTGGGTGCCCTGTACTGGTCTCATGTCTAACATTTTGAGATTTTAGATAAGATTGTGCGTCGAATATAATATCAGAATTTAACGAAGTAATATGGGTTTGTTTTGTTATTCAAATGCACCTTTCACACTCACAGGACCAGCCAAGTTTGAACCCAAGACATCAGAAGGAGATCTTGAGCCCAATCCACGGTTGTCCCTTATGGCACAATGAAAATTATAGGTTTCTAAGTTTGAATCGATCAAAGGAGTTTTACTTATTAGGTTTCATAAAAAAAATGCTGCCTACATGAAGGTGGCAGATGCGTCGTTCCAACAGTTTAGCTGAGATGGTCATTCGATAGAAATTAAATAGACTTGCAAGTATATGCAGAAAATCTTACACTAACACAATTCCTTGCATTCTTTTCTTTTCAACTTCTCCAATCATAAATTTGCAGGGTGATACATGGATATGGCTAGGTATATTCGGAAGCCTAATACTCTTTATCGGAGCATTGGCAAATGTCGTAAAAGTTTTCAAGATGCTACAACTTAGCGGCCTAAGATTAGAGAAACTGAGGG
>NC_026148.1:9252078-9280471 GCF_000512975.1 Sesamum indicum | reverse complement strand
AGCGGTTGGTCCGACTAAGAGAAGGGCAGATGCCACTCATCGGGGGAGAACAGAGGAGACCACCCAACCGTATAAGTGAAGGGCCGATGCCACCCATTGTGGAAGAACAGAGGAGGGAGAGGCCTGCGGTGGACATCGAGGAGGGTGCATCCAAGGAAGTTCCGACGCCCTATAAAGACGTCCTTGTTGGTCAGAGATGAATGTCTCCAACCACCTTTTCATAAATACTTTTATCTTTACTGTGGTGTATGCTCTTTTCTTCTTCTTCTTGATTTCTTTGGAGTGATCACACGATTTTTTCTCATGTATGGACGGGTAACTGCTGATGTTCTGTGTTGAAAGGGAAACTTATAGGCGATTTTTTAGTGTCTATTTTGCATTAATATTCTTGAAGTCCTCGCCAAAGCTCACCTTTCGTATTGAACATTACTAGGTGTGAGTTGTAATAAATGGAGGAAAAATTCTTGTTCAGGAAAATTCAATTACAAAGTGTGATAGATTTATTAAGTGATTGATAATTTTTTTTTTTAATTATGCATCAGTCACACGGTAAGTCTATTGTATTTATTATATAATTGTTTCAAGTTTGATCGAATTAAGTTTGAGCTTATTATATTTATTATATGATTGTTTCGAGGTTGATCTAATTAGGTTCGAGCTAAAATTATTAGTAGGACACTGGCTAAAGATTTCCTATCATGTTTGTGCCACACTGATTTTATACGCACCTGGCTATTCTGTATGATTTTATTTTACATTATAATTTAATTTAATTGTATTTCGGGTATAAAGATTTAAACTTAAGTGAAAATTACTTTAGATAATTTCATATTAAATATATTTTCTCAGATATTGTACTTTAATAAATTTGTTACTTATAATAATATTTATATTAAATAATCCTAAATAAAATTCAAATCTTTTAAGATCTTGCTTGTCAAGAGGCATTGGGTCAGATATCCAGTCTAATGTTCTATTTACAATTTTATTTCTTTTTGCCGGCCTGGTAATAATGTTTAGGGCATGTTATTAGGTTTTAATTTTATTGTGCAAAGATTTAAATCCAATCAATGCTGGTTGGATTTTTATTTTATGCCCGATTAAGAATAATCTCTTTTTGTATTTTCACATTTATCAGCCATTTTCGTTTCTCAAAATTGTTCATATTATCCCTATACATTTTTAAAATTTCATTCAAAATGCCCACTGCATTGAATACTCTGACAATTTATTTTCCAAATGCCCATTAACATTAAATGGCCGACTGACAAATTTGTGAATCCTCATAATATGGATGTAGTAAATACATTATCAGTATATTAAATTCCCATATAATAATGGTCAAAATTCAAATTAGTTTGGGTAATCCTAGGCGGCTAGGCCTCTTTCCACCAGAGGAGTGACCTTGAAATGGGCTTAAGTGAGACCCAGACTGAAATGGGCTTGTGGAAACCAAACTCAATATGACACAATAGTTTGGTTTGGTCTTAGGCCCATCATGAAGAACAGGCCTGACAATGTAAATGGGCTTACATTTGACCAAATTGAAATGGGCTTGGCCCAATCCTAGGCCTATTTTGCAGCACAGGCCGGGCCAGATTTGATTCCTTCACTACTTCTCCGTGCACCACATTTTAGTGCAGCATAGCCCCACGCTACAATACGCGTGGCCTGCGGGACCAGTCATCTATCTCTTTCTGCTAACTTCCGCAGGGGTGTATGTGTATACCGTGCGCCTCAAATCACCATTCCGGACAACGATAACGCTCGATTAGTCGATTTAAGAATATCTTCCTTCCTTCTCCTCCCATCAGCTATTTCTCCGTTGCCGGAAACCTAATTTTAGAAATTTTCTTTCGGGTACCGTATTATTGCCTTTATGCCCGAATCTGAATCTTCCAATTTGATAGGGTTTTCTGCATTTTGGAGTTAGGGGATTATGTGTATAGATTTAGGTGTATGTGATCTTTGGGTTTTGTGTTTCAATTGCTCGGTTTGAATTGCTATTTTTTTTTACCATTAAGTTTGCTTTATGTGGCCGGATATATGCTTTAATTCTGGCTGATTGTGGTTTGTTATGGTGCTATTGGTTGGAAGTGTGAGTCGAGTTTGCGATTGTTGAGTAGATAAGGATATGCTTTCAGGGTGTTTTTGGGCAATCTGGTTATTAGCAGATTGAACGAGGATTTTCTTGTTATTGCTCATTTACCTGAAGTTGGTTTGTGATGATATATAGTGAATTATGTTTGAGTAGTCAATTTTAGATTGTGTCAGTTTTTATCCAAGTACTGTTTATGCTGCCAACTGTAATTCAAACAATCTCGGTGAGGAAATTGAGTTTGTCTAAATAGAGAAGAACCTATAATAGGTCTTTTGAGAAAAAAAGTTTCTTTGTGTATTTTGCCTGTAATTCGAGATTATTGGTGGGAACTAAATGAGTGCTAGAAATGATTGATAAACACCTGATCTTCAGTTTATGCGCAAATACATCTTTCTAATGTTTGTGCATGTCTTTGTGACTACAATGTTGTGTATGAAGTTTTCTGATGTGAGATTGAATTATGATTTTATATATTGGTTAAGGTTTACTTTACCCTTTTGCTGTTTGAATTGTAGTGCGAAATGTCGTCTGTTTCCAGCCAGCCACAGTTCCGCTATACTCAGCCTCCGTCCAAGGTTCTCCATTTGAGGAACTTACCATGGGAATGTACTGAAGAGGAACTAATCGACCTGGGGAAGCCATTCGGTAAAGTTGTTAACACAAAGTGTAATGTTGGAGCAAATAGAAACCAAGCTTTTATTGAGTTTGTAAGTACCTGTCCACTTCCTTTTGCTTGATTATTCAGATTGTATTGAATCTTGGATGATTTCTATTGTTGAATCTTCTTTCATTGCACCATTATATGTCTTACAGGCAGAACTAAATCAGGCTATTGCTATGATATCATATTACGCATCATCGTCTGAGCCGGCGCAGGTGCGAGGGAAAACTGTCTACCTACAGTATTCCAACAGGCAAGAAATAGTGAACAACAAAACTACTGCGGATGTTGCTGGAAACGTGCTCTTGGTAACAATTGAGGGGAATGACGCTCGCCTTGTCAGCATTGATGTCCTACACTTGGTAAGGACTGCGGCATCTCTCTCACAACTCAAAGCCATGCTAATTTGTCTGCAATAAAGGATGTTCTCTCTGATTATTGCGACTAGGTTGTTGTATGTCATGCTTTGATAAGCTTTTATTTGACAATAGTGTGCATGAATCAGCAGGCACATGTCAAGGATGTATCTCCAATGGCAGCTTATTGCATCGGGAGAAAGAGCGCATGTGTGTTTGTCTCCTTTCTCCTCTCCCTTACCACTGGCTCTTTCTACCCTACTTCCTCTTCGTGATTCTGCCCCTAACATTATAAGAACCCTCAGATGATAATGTAGTTTCTTTTTTGGACTTCTGTGCCCCATAGTCTTTAACTTTAATATGCATGCTGTCTTCTCGTCTTTTAGTATAGTAGTAACAGTATCACTTGTTATAGATTTAGTTGTTTTGTTTCTGTTGCTTGTAAAAATGTCTTAGAAAATTTTGAACTAATGGTATGACACCTGAATCCAAATTTCGGAAAGAATTCAGTGCCCTTCGGATATCATACTTTAGCTATTGGGAGTTATTGAAATCTCTAGAAAGTTCCTTTGTAAAGGATAAGCCTCCCAGTTTATATCTGGACACAAGCATCATGTCTTTGGATACTGTATCTTAATCAGCCCATAAGGATTTTTTGAATACCATTAAATTCTTTCATATATAATGTGTATCATCTGTTGAAAAGTTATTTTGTGCATTTTCTCTTGGCTTCATGCATCTTACATAATCTAAAACAGTGTTTTGTTACTACTGTCATATTCTGCTTTTAATAAAACAATCTTTTTAGGTTTCAAAATGTATGAAGGGATTACAAAACTTCACAAATGCCTGCAAAATCATGTCTACAGTTAGTGGCAGCTGAACTATTGGCGCAGGATCTTTTATTACCAAAAAGTTATCGTACTATGCTGCTCTCCTTCAAAATATATTAATGCTACAAATTCCCCTTTTTAAGTTTGACTGACAACTTTTGACTGTGGCAATAAGTGTTTTTGTATAATAATAACAAGGAAGCATCATTCTGCAATTCCTTTTTTCTTTTTGTCAATTTTTATTTTTGATATGTGTAGTGTTTGAAAAAGTAACAAATAACCTATGTCTTACCAAAAATGTTACAGTAAATTCTTACTAGCTGGTGCAGTAATAAAATCTTATCTGATATGCAGGTATTTTCTGCATTTGGATTTGTGCACAAGATTACTACATTTGAGAAGACTGCTGGTTTTCAGGTGTGTTTTTCATGACTCCATAACGATTAAGCACACATCAGAATCTCAAGCAATCTCCCCTTGTTATACCCTTCCTAGGCTCTGGTGCAATTTTCTGATTCAGAGACTGCATCTGCTGCGAAGGATGCCCTTGATGGAAGGAGCATTCCAAGGTGATGTGGACTTTATGTTTGGGCTTCAGATGTAACCTAACTCTTATGGGTCATATTTCTGTAGATGTGGTGATCATGCACTGCGGATATTTCAGAAGCTTTATACATGCATGCTCCTTACCCAACTTTAGATGTACTTTTTTGTTATTTATTTCGAGTCACCTTTACATTTTATACCAAGGGCCATAAATGTCTACTGCAAATGTACCATATTATCTTATCTATAGGATAGCAATGGTTTTCTTCATTAATGTAGAAATGCTGGGTGCTTAAACTTGGTTAAGTGTTGCCGCTATCCAAACTCCTCACTTTTGAGGATGTGTTGTATGACTTTTTTAAGTATCATGTTGTAAACTTGACAAAGAACCTGCATGTAGCTCTATGGTGATCTGCTGAATGTCTTTGATATCTTTGGCAGTTATTTGATCCCGGAGCTCGGTCCATGTTCACTTAGGATCACATATTCCGCGCATACAGACCTGAGTGTGAAATTCCAGAGTCACCGTAGCAGGTATACTGAGTCTGATCTTATTAAACTGCATAATAGTAGATCACAATGGCAGAAATCACGATACTGTATTCCTTTGTTTGTGTTATGAACTCATTTTTGGAACTTTCAATGTGTTAAGTTTCCTTTCTTTATGTTGAAGGCTTAGTGATGCTTTAGCGTTTTAATGATTATGCTTCATGCCAATTTAGGGACTATACCAATCCTCTTCTCCCTGTTGCTCCTTCAGCTATAGACGCAAGTGGCCAGGTAACCTTTGGATTATCTTTTCTGTCCTCATCTATTAATGATTTACTCCTTCAGTGATTACCTTTCTTGTGTTAATTCTGGTGTCATTTCTCCAAGATGATTCCAAATATAGCGCTAGCTTTTCAAGATCATTCAACTAGGTCATCATAGTGAAGAAAATTATGGTTACCTTGCAAGTAGCTTGTAACATCAAGCTAATGTGGATCCAAAATAGGAAATTTTAGATTCAGTTTGTTTCTATGTTGCTTAGAATTATGGTATTCACCTGCTTCCTTTGCAGTTCAATCTAGGAGTTGATGGGAAGAAACTGGAGCCAGAGAGCAATGTCCTTCTTGCCTCAATTGAAAACATGCAGTATGCTGTAACCTTGGATGTTTTACATACGGTATCCACCTAACTTGAGAAGTCTTTACACATCAGTTTGTAACTCCTTCCTTAACATAACTATGTTTTGTCCGTTTAGGTCTTTTCAGCATTTGGACCTGTGCTAAAAATTGCCATGTTTGACAAAAATGGGGGTCTTCAGGCTTTGATTCAATATCCTGGTAAGATTGAATTTGGCAACTTTTATTACCTGTTCCTCCTTTCATTACCTTTCACTCAAATGATTTTTGTGGATCACTGGAGTTCAATTAGTAGTATCAAAAGAGGCAGACTGCTCTGTTCATAGAGATATAGGAGGCTTCATAGATATCATAGGTTTTCTGTGTGGTTACCATCTTTTTCCAGCTCTTTTATTTGTCTCAAAGTCTCCCAAAACTTGGAAGGAAGAATGCAAGTGGTGTAGCAAACGAATCATATTAATATGCCAAAGAACACCATGTCTTTAGGAGTTGGTAGGTAAATATTTTTGGGTTTAAGTGTCCTGGAGCTTTGTCCATCCTTATGTCAGTGTTGTCTAGATATCACTATTCAAGTACAATGGGTAAGTTTAGTAGCAAGACAAGTGACTGAATAAGTTTTGGGTCAAGAGACTCCTCTAATGCAGTGCCCCTGCAGATGTCCCAACCGCGGTTGTTGCCAAGGAAGCCTTGGAAGGACATTGCATATATGATGGAGGATACTGCAAGCTGCATATCTCATATTCTCGACATACTGATCTCAGCATAAAGGTCTAGAATGTGAAATTGGAAATATATCCGTTATGTTTCTCGTAGCTTGCAGATATCTGTTCCTGGATCTGTTATTGACTATAATCTAGCGTGTTGTTTCCAGGTCAATAATGATCGAAGCAGGGACTACACCATCCCCAGTATTCCTGCAATGAGTGCTCAACCCTCGATACTAGGACAGCAACCATATCCAATGGGAGGTCCAGGTGCCCATGCTTACAATGGAACACAATATGCTCCAGTTCCTGATCCTCGTGGCGTGCCTCCTCCTTCAGCCGGCTGGAACTCAGCTGTCCCTTCGATACCTCAATCTATGCCAATGCAAATGCACAATTACCCTTATGGGCCTCCAACAGGTGGTCCTGCAATGGGCCATGGGCTAATGGCAACTCATGGCCAGAATGGGGTACCACACTCATCTCCAATGCCACCTTATCATCCTCAATAGCACAAGCATTCCTTCTTTTGACTAGACTTGAAAACTTCGATGCTACGATACTGCTGTATTCTCCTTTACATTTCTTGATTCAAGAGTTACAGAGGAAAGATTGTGGTCTTTGTAGACTAAAATATGTTTTGGTAGTGCCCTTAAATTGTCATGTATATTAATCTACTATAAACCTATGAATGGTGGTCCCGTGGATTATTTGGCATCCCTTTGTTGGGTCTTTGATGCTGATGGTGATTGACCATTACTTGAGGTCTTCTCAAGTCGAAAGCAGGCTTAAAAGTGTATAGATTCTGGTGAAGTTGATCATGTCTATATCCTGGGCATATACAGGATGTGGGACTGGGAGTCCTCTATGTACGTATATGTGTGTATTTCTTGGATGTTGGAACCAAACTTTGCTCAGCTATTGTTTACTGGGTGAGCCTGAGGACATGCAGAGTAGCTTTCAACATGTCATCCGATGTTAGCAAATAATTATGACAAATTAGAAGGGGCTATGTATGATTCCCTTGTATCCTATCCCATCTTTTCGTACTACACCAAGTAAGATGCTTCTTTTCCATCTGAAAAATGATTAGGTAAATAAAATAAACTTGTATCGAGTTGTTACCTTTCAAATTCTGAACACCCAAATGAATCCAACCATTACCATTCCTAGTGATGCAACTATTGAAATATAAACGCACATAAATACATATATGCCAGGGAGTTGAGACTCTTCTTCTTGTATCCAGAAGCCAGACAGGGGCATTTTTCACTTTTGTCTTTCCAGTGGGAACACTGAACATATGTACATTTAAGTTAGTGTTTAAATTCCAACTCAGTGAAAGATGATCTTCTTTAGCACAAGAATTGTCATAATCCCCCCCTTCTTTTTATAATTAAAACAAAAGGAGATATGCACAAAATACCCGATACATTCTCGTCGTCACTGAGTTAATCGTCCGTACAATCGATATTCTTTTGCATCAGATAAAGAGTATTGACAAGATCTTTATGAATCAAAATTTCTTCTTTCTTGAGTAACATCCTTGAATCCTCTTCCTATTTGGTCCATTACATCATCGAAATTACACATAAGACAAGTTACCAACCAGTTTACAAACTTGCTACTGCAAGTGCGCATTGATGAATCGTGAATAGTCCCATAACGTTAGTCATAAAAGTAAAATTTGTATAAAAGTAAAACTAGAAAAATCCCTAACTTCCCCCCCAAAAATTATAAAGGCCACACACAGCTGACAGCGCCAATTTCAATCTAGCAGATAAGGTTTCTCTCTCCCTCCTCCCTTTCTGTGTCTGCCGTTTTTTTGTACAAAACCAATCTTGTGGCTCACACGCAGAAGAAGAGAAACAGATTACAACACACTCTACTCTGTGCGTGTGTTGTCTGTGAGCTTTTCTGTTCTTCGCATTGTGAACCCTAACAAATTCAATAGAATTGGTTCTTGAAATTTGAAGTTACTTAATATGACTATGACACTCCAAGCTGCTCTCGCTCGCAGGCCCTCACTCCCTCCATTGAACTCTCTTTCTCTCGCTCTGAAACCCCGGATTCCGAACTTCCCTTCTCAAATTGCTTTCCCTAGAGGAGTAAATGATAGGTTTAGTGACTCGGTTTCTCTAAAGTCCAGATTTTTGTGGCATAGTTTAGTTGTCTCCTGTTCATTGAATTCAGAGAATGTAAATTCAGCTACTGACTCTGTTAGTAATAATTTTACTGAAAACTCCGAAACAGATGAGTTTGCAAATACAGTTGACTCGACCGAAAGCATGGGTGGAGGGGAGGTGGAGGGTGAGGTGAAGAATGGGGATGTGAACAAGAAGTTGCCAATAATGGTGTTTCTGATGGGAGTATTTGCTAGGTTAAAAAATGGATTTGAGAGCTTGTTGCATTCAGACTGGTTCAGCTGGTGGCCGTTTTGGCGGCAGGAGAAGCGGTTGGAGCGGTTGATTGAGGAGGCTGATGCAAATCCAATGGACGCAGCTAAGCAAAGCGCTCTGTTGGCTGAGCTAAATAAACACAGGTAGCTATTTTCTTATTATTAAGTGTTGGGGTCGTTGATTAGTTTTAATACAAAAATGCTTGATTTTCATTGAGCATCAAGAAAAATGTTTAACAGCATTGCCTATCAGAGTGCATGTGGATGTTATTCAACGTGATAACTGTATTATTTAAGTGCTTTCCGTTTTTTGTTAAAATGTGGGTGATGGATTATAGCATGATTGAGCATAATGTACTGAGAGAAGCTGGAAGTGTTTCTCTTTTCCATTTGGATTTGCTAGGAAAAGCTGAAAGTTACATAGTCACATTTAATTTATCTGATGAAGTTGTAACATATTTGGTAGGATAACAGCGACATAATGTGGAAGGATATGTAATAAGTATTGTGCTTGGAAATGTGTGATAGGGTGTTGGCTTTCTGCTGAAGTCCTTCTACACTGTGTAAGAAGTAATGTGAATTATAGAGCTCCTTCCACACTAGAGATATCTCTATGATTTATAATTTTATTCAGTCTCAAACTTGTACCAGAGAATAAAATTGTTAACAAGTTGGATATAGTTTTAATGAGTTCTTCTTTGGTTTTGCTTAGCCCTGAGTCTGTCATCCAGCGTTTTGAGCAAAGGGCACATGCTATAGACAGTAGAGGAGTAGCAGAATATCTTCGGGCGCTAGTGGTGACTAATGCAATTGCTGAATATTTGCCTGATGAACAATCTGGAAAGCCTTCTAGTCTTCCTTCTTTGGTATTACCCTTACACTTGCTAATCTTAAAAACTCTCTTTATTGTTAAAGTGTTTTCAGTCTTTCACTTAAATAGTTTTTAAATCGGGAGGCTTTAGTTAGATTTGCAGATTTCATATTTTGCCTACTTCGATGTCACACCATTTGATTCTTCTTGTGGTTGCTCTGGTGAATATTAATAATCAATATTAAGTTTACAAATGCGTGGTTCTTTTGACATTTCGATAAATTTCTTTTTCCCTGTTTGCGATTTTGTCCAGAAATGAAATGTTTACTTACTGCCAAACTAGTTTCTTTGACAAATATCAGCCTTTATGTACTTGAAATATTCCCTTTCACATGTTCCAGGTTAACCTATACTTTCTACACATTTTGTCTCTTCTAACTGTTATATTTTATGTTAGTTGCAAGAGTTAAAACAACGTGCATCAGGGAACATGGAAGAGCCTTTTATGAGCCCCGGTGTATCTGAGAAACAGCCGTTACATGTTATGATGGTAAGAGAAGAGGCTAAGAAAGTGGTTTGGAGCAACAATATTGCAAATATAATTCCTTCTTCTGCTTCAGACTTCAATTGATACACCTATCCTAAAACCTTAGCATCTTCTTTTACTTTGCAGGTGGACCCCAAAATCACAAATAGATCATCACGTTTTGCACAAGAAGTCATATCAACTATCTTGTTCACTGTTGCTGTTGGTTTGGTTTGGTATGGTCTTTGCTTGCAGTGGCTCAATTCTGGTTTCAGAATTCAATATATTTGACTTCCATGAGATTATATTTGATCTTTTCACTTTCGTGAAATAAGAGGGGAGGCGATATAATTAATTGCAAATATTGTGTTTCTCTCCTCCATTTCTTATGCATACATACACCTTATGTCTTTTATTTGGCCGTATTATCCATTGAGATTTGAATTGCTTTTGACTTCTTAGGTTAATGGGTGCTGCTGCTCTTCAGAAGTATATTGGTAGCTTAGGTGGGATTGGAACTCCTGGAGTTGGTTCTACTTCTTCTTATGCCCCAAAAGAGTTGAACAAAGAAATAATGCCAGAGAAGGTAAATCTTACGGACTCATGTGGCTTCAAATTAATTGTTCTTATCTAGCACATTAACATAATGTGAACTTGTTGTTTATCTTGAATTTTATTGGGCTTTTAAGGAGCACTATGAAAATACATTGCCATTGAGAATCTGTCTGATGAACTTTAATTAGCCTGTGAACCTACAGTTTTGTTGTGGGCCTGCTTTTTTCTGGTTCTCAATGGTTCATATTGAGCTGCATAAATACCAATACTGCAGAACGTGAAGACATTCAAAGATGTCAAAGGCTGTGATGATGCTAAACAAGAGCTTGAGGAGGTTGTTGAGTATCTTAAAAATCCTTCAAAGTTCACTCGACTAGGAGGGAAGTTACCTAAGGTTTGTTGGGCTTACTAATTTTACAACATATTTTGCATATTGTTATCCATTTTTGGAACACTTTCCACTCTAACGTGCCTGCAAAATGCATTTAAACTTCAGGGAATTCTTCTAACTGGATCACCTGGAACAGGAAAAACTTTGCTTGCCAAGGTATGTTGTTGTGCTGCAATAAAAATAGCCATTTAGAAGTGTAGCAGATTCCATTTTCTCCACTACGAAACCTGAAGTCAACTTCAATTGAGGCTGCTACCTATAACAGGCGTTATTGTCTGACTATGCTGCTTCTTGAATTTTGAAGGCAATTGCTGGAGAGGCTGGGGTACCTTTCTTTTACAGAGCAGGATCTGAGTTTGAGGAAATGTAAGCTGTTTCCGGGGAACGATTTAGATTTGTTACCTTTGTTGGAAAAATAGCACTAGCAATCATATAATTTTCCTGCTCTTCCAGTGGGCAGTTTGGCAAATATAACATGTTCCATCTGATTTCCTTGCTAAACTGTGTATTAATCTAGAAATTAGCACATTCTAGTAACGAGTGTTGCACCTTCAATTTCTTTTAAAGTAACAACCGTAATAGGAATGGATTATTTTTATCCTTGCGTAGTCGATGTTGATTTCTGTCTCTTATTGAGCATTTCAAATAGTTGTATAACAATTGAAGCAGCATTTTGTGGTTCTCTATTTGTGTGCTTCCTTTGAAAAAAGATTTATTCTGTTATTTTCTGAAAACATGTGAATGTAAAAGAGTTTCGGCAGAAAATTTACCTATCTTCTCCCGATGCTAGGTTTGTGGGTGTTGGTGCTCGACGTGTGAGATCTTTGTTTCAAGCTGCTAAAAAGAAGGTTGATTGCTATTTCCTTCTGCTGTTTGTAGTTGTTTTTACTAGATATGACTGGTGTCACTCACACTGTGTTTAAAGATTCAGGTATTTGACAATCTTATGATTTGCATGGACAGTGTATACTTGTTCATATTTTTGGAAGTTTTACTTGCATCAGTAAACTTGAAACTTCATTTCATAGTGTTGCTGTGTTTCAGTTTTTTTTATTTTTTCACTGGAGAAATTCCAGTCCTTATTAATATGCACTAATTCTCTATCAAACGTGTTGCTCTAATGCCAAATACTTCGATAACGATGAACTCTCATTTTTCATTGAATTGTGGGAAATGGAACTTGAGAAATATAATGATTAGATTCTGCTTGAGTTTTCAGTCTTACCTATGGTTATTCGAGTCCTTGAACAGGGAATAGGAACCTTGTGTTGGTCTTCTGCTAGAAATGATGTTGTAGATCTCAGCTATGTTGAGATATGATTCAAAATTTTACTTGTAACAGCATGTAAAAAGTGGATATGCTCAGTTGATGAAATTGGCACACATAATTTTGAAATATCTCGGTAATATAGGCATATAATTGGCAATAAGGTCTCTTTGTTTTCATGCATGTTAAGCTGAGTGAACACTGCTCCACCTCTGGTTGGATAAAGAGGTTTGATATTATGTAACAAAAGCTAGTGAGAGAACAGCTTGGGTCTGCTCCGTCCATCATATAATATGGATGTTTGTTTCTCCTAATACTTTGACATGGAAGAACTTGTGACTGGGGAAAACAAACTGAGATCTACTATTTAGCTTCTAGATTTTATTATCGATAATGATTCCGATTTTGAATATGCACTGTAGGCTCCGTGCATCATATTTATCGATGAAATTGATGCTGTTGGGTCTACTCGGAAGCAGTGGGAAGGTCATACGAAGAAGACACTGCATCAGTTACTTGTAGAAATGGATGGATTTGAACAGAATGAGGTAATTGCACATAAGGTCTAATTGCCAAGTTGTATCCTTTTTCATCTTGTGATCAACTGGTGATACTTTGCAGGGAATTATTGTGATGGCCGCTACCAACTTGCCTGATATACTTGATCCAGCTTTGACAAGACCTGGTAGATTTGACAGGCATGTAAGTTTATTTATCTGATTTAAAGGCATTATGTTGCATATACTAAATTCTTGCCTTTATGACTTTGACATATTTCCAAGAGCTAATAACATCTTGACTGCAATGATCATTTTATGGAGCAAAAATGTGCATGCTGTACTGTTACAGCATTGTGACTACTGTTAAATCACATTTTACAGGATTATCTCCTGATACATTGTGGGCAGATTAAATAACTCCTGCCTCTTTTTTTTATTCTTTTCTCCCCAAGATTGGAGTGTGCATGCCATAATTCTCTATGAGATGCTATGATTAGTAAAACTAGGCAACACTGTTTCTAAGAAAAGCTAATGCCTGGAAAACATATTTGTAGATTGTTGTTCCTAATCCGGATGTGCGGGGTCGTCAAGAGATATTGGAACTCTACTTACAAGACAAACCTGTGGCAGATGATGTTGATGTAAAAGCAATTGCACGTGGTACTCCAGGATTCAATGGGGCAGGCATGTTATGCTTTTACTTTCTGTCTTTGAATATATCTAAGGGTTATTGGTTATACAACAAACGGGGTTTACCTGAGCTTGGTATTTTACTTTAGATAAACTCGGACTACGAAAATTGAGATCTGCCTTTGGTGCGCCTTCATTGGCTTTCAAATTTGTTCAGCTAATTATGATCCAAAGGCTTTACTAGAAAAACTTTTTCTTGGTCATAAAGGTATTCTTCATGCCATTTCTTTTCAAAAAATTGGCAAAGAGAAAATGGAACATTGGGCTGATTAATTTTCAAATTAGCTGGATTGAGATTGATCCCTCTTATGGTAATCATTGAAGTGCTACTGAGATGTAAAGACATCCTCTTCTGCTTCATTAATTCTCCTTCTATAACAGATCTTGCAAATTTGGTAAATATTGCTGCAATTAAGGCAGCTGTTGAAGGTGCTGAGAAGTTGACAGCAGCACAGTTAGAGTTTGCCAAAGACAGGATAATAATGGGAACTGAAAGGAAGACAATGTTTCTTTCTGAAGATTCAAAAAAGGTGTGTGGGTCATGCTGCCCCCCTTCTTTTCCCTGTTTTAATCTGTTAATCTGTTATGGAGATACATATGTAATTAGCTATTTCTTGAAATACAGTTGTACATCCATGTTATTGTCTGTTACTGCATTGACCATGCTCATCAATTGTGTGGGTGGGGGATGTATTCTGGTTCATGGATGACAGTAGCTTGGCTGCTAATCATTGCATACACCTTGTTAGGCTAGAAAATGATCATTCTTCTTGGGAGACCTTGTGCTGATGGGTCTAAAAGCAATAATATACTAAAGTGAATAACTGTTTTAACTTTTAGAATGCAAATTTTAATCCTCATGTAGAGAAACAGAATGTTGAATTGTCAGATGTAGGACAACTAAAAGATTTTATTCGCTTCTGATATACTTTAAATTTAGAACTAACTAACAATCATTTTCTCTTCATTAATGTCATTGCTACTTTACCAAATAAATCATCACCTTTTATTAATTTTGGCTGTCTTTTGATCCTAACCTCCCTTCCTCCTAACACTGTCATAATGCATATGCAAATTACTTTGTTTCAATAACCATTTATCTTGAGAATCATTTATATAATGGGTTCTATGTTTTGCTTTTCAGCTCACTGCATATCATGAGAGTGGCCATGCAATTGTTGCATTGAATACTGAAGGTGCACATCCAATTCATAAGGCTACAATTATGCCACGTGGATCTGCTCTTGGCATGGTTACTCAGCTTCCTTCTAGTGATGAGACTTCAATCAGCAAGAAGCAATTGCTGGCACGCCTTGATGTCTGTATGGGAGGAAGAGTAGCTGAAGAGCTTATCTTTGGCCAGGACCATATAACTACTGGAGCAAGCAGCGATCTTAACACAGCTACAGAGCTTGCTCAATATATGGTACTTCTCATAATGCCGTACTGTATCCAACAGATTTGAAATTTTGAGAATGTGATGAGGATGCCTTTTGTCCTGGGAATGTTAATCCTTTCGTACTGTGAATGTCTTGTTGCATTTGAGTTCCTCTTTGAGGTTTGAGCTTATAGGGCTTCCAAACAAATTATTTGTATGCTGAAGATAGTTTATTGCAAATAATGTTGAGATGTTATTGCAACTGTTCTGATTCATTTATTCTCTTACTAGGTATCAACCTGTGGGATGAGTGATGCAATTGGGCCTGTCCATATTAAAGAACGACCTGGTTCAGAAATGCAATCCCGTATTGATGCTGAAGTACGCATCTTGTGATCTGATGCTATTTATGCTATTTTGAAATAATTGCTTATTGGTACTTACCTGTTGATTTCATAGGTGGTTAAGCTATTGAGGGAAGCTTATAATCGCGTAAAGGCCCTACTGAAAAAGGTGTGTTTTACACTTACCTTGACAGAAAGTAATTATTGGGAGATTTAATAGTGTGCGACAACGCTATGTAGTGTGTGTTGCAAGGAAATTTTACATCTTTACCCTTGCATGTGCATCCATGGAAAGAAGCATGAAAGAAAATTGACTTTCTAGTTTTAAGGTGAACATAATGTCCAATGTTAGTATTTCATGCAAGTGGCCGCACTTAATGTCTACGATATACATTGAAATCCCTCTTGGCATACATGCAAGCATGCTATTAATAGTATAGCGCTTTCTTGTTGAGTATTTTCATGCAATGGCGTAACTTGACTCATCTTTCAAAATACTCTTTGCAGCATGAGAAGGCATTACATGTGTTGGCAAATGCACTTCTGGAGTATGAAACGCTTAATGCTGAAGAAATTAGGCGCATACTTCTTCCTTATAGTGAGGGACGGTTAGCAGTAGAACAGGACCAGCAACAGGCGGAGGAAGAACTTGTACTGGCTTAACCCAGCATTTCTCGGCCAACATTTATATTTCTCAGATACACAAGTGGAGGTGAGCTGTGTACAGTATAATTAGCTTGTCAGCATTCATTAATAGTCCATTTAAACATTTCATATTTGTTGTTGTAACATACCAACCGCACAATTTGAAGCAAACTCCTGATTTAGTTAAAAATATACAACTGGTATAGGAAGCAATCAATATATTATTATTTGCACTTGTACTGAATTTTTGGGAAATTGGGATATGAGAATACATTGAAAACCTGATATCGTTTATGGCAACTACATTTTTGTTGGAAATGCAGTACCCTGCTCTATCTCTGCGATGCCCTATGCATTTAAAATTGTCACCTGATTTATGCTATGTAGCAGGGTAAGTTGAACTTTAGCATTCAGCTATCCCAGCTTGGTGTTATTTGTTGGTGAGTCAATTTCAATTGAGCTTCAATTAAGAGGGCGTTTGGCTCTTATTTAAAAGATCTTATAACTCATGCATCTTATAAGAATATTAGATTTTATTTTAAA
The DNA here is from genome assembly GCF_000512975.1 of Sesamum indicum. Taxonomy (NCBI): domain Eukaryota; kingdom Viridiplantae; phylum Streptophyta; class Magnoliopsida; order Lamiales; family Pedaliaceae; genus Sesamum; species Sesamum indicum. Next base: position 9,264,098 of record NC_026148.1, on the reverse strand, counting down.
AAATAAGTTCATGAAGTGTTTGGATAAATTTAAATTATGGAGCTTATAAGATGTTAGTAATACAAATTTGTAATTAATTTGAAGGATTTGTTAAGATCTTGGAAATAAATTAACAACTTCTTACTTTATTTTTTTTTTTAGAAAACTTGCTCCTAACATCTTATTTTTGAGCTTATAAGATTATCTTTTAAAAAACCTACCAAACAATTTATATCATCTTACAAGTACTCAAACATCTTTATAAGATGTTTTAAAAAGACTTATAAAATCACCCAAACACCCTTTTTAAATGTGGCTTCGGAATTCTTTTACCTCCCCCGGCTTCAGTAACTGCAAGTGTGTGGTGGTGTTATAAGACATAAATGCCAGTGGATAAGTGTGTGGAGTGGTGCTGTATGGATGGTCAGTGATGAATATAAGGCCATCTGGTTGCGTTTCAGAATCATTTCATTACTAGTTGAAGTGCATAGATAAAGAAGAAACAAGCTCGAAACAGAGCCCCGGAGTTTTGATGTAAATCACAAATTACCTCGTTACATTATTCCAAATATTCACATAAGTTTTTTCTAAAAGATAAAATACTATTGTATGCTTTTGTGTTTTTTAAAAAGGAGTGCACGCACTGCCTCCGCGACGAGGGGTTATTTGCTCTATTTCGAAAAATACGGGAAAATAATATAGTATTTTATTATTAACATAGGAAAGTAATTTATAATTTACCTAAATATATGAGAAGAGAACTTAAAACGCACTGTGAGTCTGTGTTCTACATCCCTAAATACAAATCCAAGCTTGAAAGTAGAGAAATATCCATCAGAATCTGCTAAATACCATCCAATCACGCAAAACTCAACAAGAAAACAGAAATCCGCAGACACCCACACCCACCGAATTACATGCACAACTTTTCACAAACACCAAACGTCGCAATCGCTTTGACACATGCTTGACGAGGATAGAACAGCAATTTCTCTCAGTTAAAAAAGTGAGTATGTTGGGAATCCTGATGCTTCCTTATTACATACTCTCTGTCTCTCTCTCTCTCTCCACCCCGCTCAACCATCTTCTCCTCCTCCGATCATTGGAAGCATGCAGCCGCTCAAGAAGTCGAGATCCGTACGGACTCGATCGGTACCGCCATTTTCGAGTGTGTAGTGAGGGAGCTAATTAAGGTGTGCGCGGCCTCATCAGTCATCATCGTCATAATTTGCCACTTTCCTGTCCTTACTTGACAACTGAATGCCCTCACAACATGTGCTATTTACGTCTTTGACCCTATTTTGTTTGTTTCCGGTCGACGGTTGTGTCAAAATAACTGTTTTTTTTTTGTCTTTTTCTTGTACTGTTTTCCTTCATTTCATTATGCGTGCGTCTCCACAGTAACACGGTGGTCCTCCTCTCTAATAACCCCCTCCCCAACAAGGGAGGTATTTCTGTTTTCATACTAAATTGTTTCGTAAAACAAAAATGGCCCATCATCACAATAAAATAAATTAATAGAAATTAAAGAAAAAAAAATTGGCATAAATACTGAATTATATTCCAAATACTTAAAAAGTTGATCAAGAGAACTGCATGCAGAATCCACAATATATATAAAACAAGAAACAGGGAACATACATGTTGGCTACCAAAAACTAGCCTGTTCCATGTTTCCTTTCACCTTCTATACCTATATATAACCTATATATATATATATCTTAATTATATAACCATAAAACTATATATATATATATATATATATTATGTACAAAAATTCCAAACACTACTTGATATATATGTATTTAGGGCATTGAGCCCCAGCGGGCTAAACGTATCAGAAAAGATAGTACTTCAGATGGATCACGTAGAGAATATGAAGCCGAGGTTTCTCTTGGAACCGATGATACGATGATAGGGTATCCGTGTCCCCGACTCCTAAGTACCTTAAAGGCATCTTCATCAGTTTTGTCGTCTCCTAGGTAAAAAGGGAGAACATTGGTGGAGTCAGAAAAGCCTAGAGTGTCGAGCAGATACACCAGAGCATCGCCTTTGTTCCATTTGATGGATGGCCGAATCTCAATAACTTTTTTCCCTCGCGTTAGATGGAAGAAATTAGGGTACTCGGAGACTACGTCCCGTATTATCTCTTCAAGCAATCCGTAGTCCTGGTCCAGGACATGTCTGTAATGCACTGATATACAGAATCTGTTGTCCTCCACCAAAGTACCTGGTATCCCACATGTTCTTTTCCTCAGCTCTTTCAACATCTGTTCATCAATTGGTAAGAAATTAATTAATTAACTACACTAATTAGCCAAAAATAATAATAAGAAGAACAACATTTGTACCATCTTAATTGTGGGCAGATACTCCTTAGCAGGTTGGAAAATTGTGATTTCATTGCCCTATGTACCGTACAACATACAACATTTTATTATTTTTTCATTTTTTCAAGAATTAGGGATATATATATATATAGAAAGAGAGAGAGAGAGAGAGAGAGAACTTTGTATTAATAACAACAGACCTTGTCATCAAGGGTATTTATCTGATACTTGCCATCATAAGACTTAACATGCAAAGGAGGTCCCATGATGTCCATCCCATGACTCCCAGCATAATATACTTCATCTAACTTAACAAATTCATACACCTGATCATCATCATCATCACATTAACCATCCATCATGCATCAAAATACATACAATTATCATGTATACTCTGACCAGTGCACATATACGAATTGAAACTATTTTCTTTACATACGTACGTACGTACCTTGTCTCTGCTCCTACCACTTATTATAGCAGTCGGAAAGTGCCTCGCCACTTCACGGACAGCAGACCGCATCTAAATGATGCATGTAAATGTTACAACGTATGTAACTCATCATAAACCTTAATTAATTTAATAATTCAGAAAGAAAATGAATATGATATATATATATATATGTGTGTATATACCGGATCAGACATGAAAGCGCGATCAGGATCATTAACGATTGGTGAAAGAGTACCGTCATAGTCCAAGAACACGACTATTTGCTTCCCTTTCGTCTCGCTCATCATCGGAACAAATGAAGTTAGTGCAGAAGGGTGTTCCTCCTGACAACATGCATATATATTAGTATACTTTCTAAGTAAACTTCAAATCAAATCCACCTAAAGATTATATAGCAAAGTATATATGCTGTGCAATAATAATAAGCTTATGATATGTTTATTGTAAATGATGTGTGTTTTTGTATCCCAGTATTATTTAATTAAGTGAATAATTTTGTTATGATTTCATGCAGTATTTGTATATATGTGTTAGGTAAAAACTAATACTCCACTCATTTTATTTTTGGGATGAGATTCACCAGCCAAGAAATGTAGGTTGCATCTGCAAGACCAAGTCCATTGGGCTTTTCATCACTGGGCTCAACTCCTAGCCTTTGATTTAATATGGAGTCGCCGACTTGAGTCCCGTAGAGCCATTTTTGTAGGCCGATGGCCATGTAAAGCTTCCGAATATTCTCCGTCACCATTCTATCTGCAATGAGGACACGACAACCACATTCAACATAAAAAAAACAAGCAATCAAGCAAAATCGAGAGCAAAAAACATCCAAGAATTACAGATAAACAGCTTAGTGCCCATCTAGGTTAAGTTTCTAATAATTGATGGGCTTCATCTTAATAAATCATCGTGTGTATATATACACATAAAGCCCATATATTAGAATATTTACACCAATAATTGAGGTTAAGGCAAAAGCCCAAAACATTGTTGTCAAAAGCGAAAGGGGACAAAAAATGTAAGAAAGTCCTTGTCCAGCCTATATTTATGGGCACGCCCATGTATTCTTTCTATAAATTGTGGGGCCCTTATGCAAATATAAGTTTTTAATGTGAAACCCCAGATTGATTTTCCTACTTTTTGTCTTTTCCCTTGTCCCCACTACACACAACTTGACCTAATTTGTGGTTTTCGCTTTAATAAAAAATATACTTCCTCAGTTCTCTCAACATTTTTCTAACAATAAGGAAAAATAACTAAATCAACTCAGTCGTTCATGCTGATCAAATCCTGAAAATATATAGCTCAGTCGTTCATGCACAACAATTGAAAATAGTTAAAAAAATTCTCGACCTAGCTAATTTATATATGCACTTTATTCACAAAAAACCTTCCGTATTACGTTTCCTAACACATTTATAAATGGGGTGGGGGTGGGGGTCTAGAGGCAAGAAGACAAATAGAAGAAAATAATATATAGGAAGACAAAGAGCGATGGATGTAACTCAATTAAAAAAATGATAGAGATCATAAATGATTTTTTCACGGGTAAATATATGACAAAAACAAAAGTTAAGGTGGTCGTTTTCAGCATGGGAAACAAGTACCCCTATTAATTATGCATACATATGAAAAGATAAAGAGAGGTCACTTTTGGGTAGATGCATGATTTTGATTTTGATTATGAAAAGGGTTAGTGTATTTGTAAATGATTTAAGTCAGATTCGGATGACTCAACATTACATGGCAAACCCAAAAAAGCTGTCTGTTTTTGAGACTAAACAAGATCAGATTATTAATTAATTAGGGTTTTGGGGGGTCTTAATCGAATGGGTGATTTTCATTACACACCGACATCATAATTAATGAATATTTGGGACATCTTTTTCAACAACCCTGGACTATCTAGTTAATGCATGACTCATCCCACCTTAATTGCTTTAATTATATATATATATATATGTTTGCAGCCCCATGCAGTTTGGCTCCAACCACCCATTCCAACGGCAGCCAACCGTTTTTCTTACTTCACATACACATGTCCACATAAATATGTACATATGAAAAATATTATGCCATGTTTGCATGATTCATGTATTAAATATGTATGTATGATAATATCATAAAATAAAATACCGACATTATTTTTTATAATTTAATGATTCGGGAGGAACACCGCTGCGTTCGACAACTCAAGTTACATAAAATCAAAGGTGGCACCTCGTGGATGTACTTGTGTATACATACATACATATTAGAGCTCAACTCATACCGTATGCATAGTAAATTAGATTTAAACACGAAAAAAAAAACCGATCTGCTTAATAATTAAAATTAATTTAAATAAAAATTTTATCAGTAAAAGTTACAAATATCACATATTCACTGGACTGGATTCATTTAAACTCCCAAAACCCAAAAAAAAAAAAAGTGAAAATTTGAAGAAAAAAACTCATAGATTATTATATATATTAATTTAATAAAAAGCCTAAACACATGAAAACTTTTGTCTCAACTTATCAGATCCACGAAACCCTCCACGTATAAAAAGCGCACACGCGTTATTCAAAAACCAATTAAAAACAAAAGATTCAGTTATAGTTCCACGACTTTTAGTTTAATTCTGAGGGAAACAGTGTGAAACATAGAAAGTCCCGATGAGACAAAAGGGTTTAAAACAACAGACATTGCATGCGTGTCAATAGGGAGGATGCGATGCGACTTCCGAGAGGGTTGCATGGCGGGGGAATAAGGGCACGACACATCAACACAAACCCCGCTTTTAAACTCACTCTAAAACAGCGACTTTTGACATGAAAGTTTCCTACAGAACGACACACTGCAGGGGGGGGAAAGGTCAAGTCCAGGAAACTACCTGCAACTGCAACTGGAACATATAATACTATACTAATACTAACTACATACAACTCCATTACATTATAGTTCAAAGTATTTTTACCTAAATTTTTTAATAATTAATTAATATTAGGTAGATTATTTTGTTACGAAAGCAATTATTAATTAATAGAAATGAAGGAATTATTCAACGATGGATGTCATATGAGGAGACTTGACTTGTTTGGTAAGTAACGGATGATTAGAAAAAACCAGATTATTAATCTAATAATTTATTTATAGAGTAAATTAATTAAGAAAGGACGACGGTTATGAAAGAAGGGTTATTGCAATAAAAATATATAGAAATTAAATATAGTTAGGTAAGTTAAGGTAGGATGGTGATGCCATTTCAACAATGGATTGAGATGTCTTATACTCAGACTCTTTCTCAATCTATTGTTCAAATGGCAAATAAGACTTCTCTAAGCCACTGATTTTTGCACTTTATATGCTGATTTAAAACATTAGAGGAAATTGGTTGGGGACTTCAAACCTTGCTAACCAATTTGTGTTGTAAGTCTGTCTAGAGAAGAAAAGAGTCTTGACTCAATTTTCAGCCAAATCAAAAAGAAGATGTAATATTTCTGTAAACCAATTCAAGCCAGAAATATCATACCTCCTCATAAGCTACTTGTTTACTCACCTGTTCAGAGTTTCAAGAACTCCAAAATGGACTAAAAAACACAAAAATTACAGGTACATCATCTATGATTATAGTTAATCGAATGCAAAGCTTGCACAAACAACCCTTGAAAACTATTACATTAACGCTGCTTAGAGGTATAAAGAATATTTCTTTATTTTAATCTTAAACTTAGAAATATCAATGCAATTTACCCAAACTTTAAAAAGACGACTTCAAAGTTGAAACCTAGGGAATTATCACATCATTAATTTCCACAAAAAAGGAAAAAAAAAAACATTTGAGGATTTGTTAGGGTAGGATGCCACAACATCATGACATCACGAAACAAGTAAATCGTGGCCGTACAAATGATGGGCCTGAGGATCCCAAACCTTTCAACATCAAGTTTAAGAGTCGAAATTCCTATGGGCTGATGACCAAGTCAATCCAACTGGGCCCAACAACACAGCACGTGTGCGGTGAATACAACACCCACACACACCCCCACCCTCAATAACTACCTTATTACACACACACAAATAAAACAAAAGTAACCGAAAAAGCACCCGACGCTGTCCTATCCCACTCATCCTACCAGCGCGTAAACCCATTCCCCCTCCAAAACGCAGTCCTCGTGGTTTCTACCCACAACGAAGGCGCGTGGCGCCCGTGAACCCTGATTTTGCTCCTTTAATTGGAGAAAGAAACAGACGCCAACCGCTTTTTCGTTTCTTTCCACCCCTCATCAAAGGAACAGTTTCCAATCCCCCCAAAAAATTTAACAAAAATTATTAATAATAATTTATTTAAAAGAAGAAAAACAAAGAGAGAGAGAGAGAGAGAAACAAAAAAACAAGAATAAAAATAAATAAAGAATGCATCAAAACCAGCAGAATTCACCTAAAAATTTAGAAACTGTAGCATGCATGAATGTTTCAGAAAGCAATGAAATTCAAGAAAAAAAGAAAAGAAAAGTGCCCTTCATTTGATTGTTCTTCATTGGTTGGAAATCAGAAGAGATATATGAATCAAGAAACGCATCATCATTTTTACATTTTCCATTAACAGATAAAATACATACATATCTCTCTTTCTCTCTCTCTCTCTCTCTCTCTTGGGGGAGGATAGAGAGGAGAGAGCGGGTGTTTGCATGTGAAATTAATCAAGAAATATCATGCAGCAATATTATAACAGAATGAAAGAAAAAAAATGAACTTACAGATTTTGTTGATCGGCCAAACAGAGCTCAATGGAGAGGTGATGAAGGAGACATACATACAATGGAATGAAGAGAGAGAGAGAGAATGAGGGGAGAGAGAGAGAATGGGAAGGGAAGGGAAGGAGAGTAGAAGAATAAGATATGAGGGGTATTTATAATAATAAAAGTATGGAGCAAAAGAAATCAAAGAAAGAAAAGGAAAGGAAAGAGGTTTAGGCCTTTAGGGGTTGGGAGATTGTCAAAATCAGGGTCAAGATTTTTGTATTTAATGAACCTTTTTGTCAACCATCACTATCCCCCTAATTACCATAATGCCCCCACCCCCTCTTCCATCTATTTTCACATCTTATAAACTCTCTTCCACAATTTACTCTCTCCAAATAATTACTAATTAAACCACTTTACAACAACATATATATTTTCATAATTCAAAGTTTTTTACCTTAATCTACCCCAAATAACATATGCTTTTAATATTCATACGTTACTAAATGACACGTGTATTATAGTTCTCTTTCGATCCACGCATATTATATATCGACAATAAATTATAAAAAATGATACGTGCATTTCACATTTATATTTTGTCCCAACACATCACAATAGCATAACGTGGTCATATTTTTAGAAAAAAAATTAATTGTATTTTGAAATTTGTGAGCAAATTGTTTTACTTCATCTTGCGTATGCGAAACTAATATAAATTTTTATATCTTTTCATATTCTTTCATTGAGAATATATATATATATATATATGCACATGTATAGCTAGGGAAATATATCTTGAATGTAGATGATATGATCCAAATATTGCATATGATAATTAATGCAGTTTTTAGGATGAATAAATATGATTAATTATCGAATCATATATATATCCTTTGAGATTTCCACAATATTGATAACACAATAAGTAGAAGATAATCAAAATCAAGGGATAATAACACCACCCTTTTAGTGTAATTATACATACACTTTCTATGATTTTAAAAATTAAGTTTAGTATTTTTAATGTTTATTCACCGAATTTGCTGATATTAGTGGAAAAATTGAATGTAAACCTATAATTACTTTCAAGTGACTTATTACTGATTTATTGCAGGTCAAACAAATCTTTTTTATCATACTATTTTTATACATCTTTACATATTAATGCATATGTGAAGGTATATTATCGCCCTTGTAAGGTAGTTTGGTCATAAAAAAAAAATATTTAAACTGCGATAATTAAGTCAATCATAAGCAAAAATAAATTTTCTTTATATACTTTTGCTAATATTAGAAAATTCAGTAAATTTTAACTAACGGGGGAATTTATTTGTTAATTAGATGAAAATAAACACCATGAAGTAATAGATGTAATTTCTCAAACTACATAAAATTTACGTATAATTACATCAAACATTATGAGATGGCAATGTAATTATCCCTAAAATTAATGTTAATTAATGATTTCAAAAGTGTTGTACTCATGACCACTACTTAGATTGAAAACTAAATTAGTTTGAGCACAAGAACACAAAGAGACAATACATATCATATAGCATATTTGTGGGCTTGGTACTGACAGCCTACACGTGCATGAATAGCTAATAATTTGGGGTTGGGGATTACACATGAAAGCACATGCAAGAGGACATAAATTTAGGTCACGTCCTTCTTTATTTGATCAAGAACCATTATAAATTTTACCACCTAATCCATGCTTTCTGTCATAAATAAATATGGTATAAATTAATAAAATGAATATAAAAAATATTTGTGTCCACGAATTATTGTTGTGTGTTAATAAATTAAGACGCGTTAGGTATTGGTTGAAACATAAATTATAATGATACGTAGAATAAAGTAGTATTTCATGTTTTCATTGAATGATTTGATGGTTTCGTGAAATTATTACAAGGTTGCTTGAGGGTGGTGGGTCGGCGACATCATTCAAGAAATAGGTTAGTTTTAGGTCATATGATATGGTGGGATTTGGCTACAAAAGCTCCTAAATAAAACGTACCAAGATTTCAAGAATTTATCGCGAATCCCTGCGGAAAATCTCAGTGAAATGTATGGATGATTTTTCCGTAAGAGTTGCCGTTTATGATGGTGTGGAGGAGGGTTTTCTTAATTTTCCCCACCCCTTATGCAATTAAATGATTCTCGATATCTTTATTTTTGTGTAACTATATATGTGGCGTGTGGGATAAATTGCAATTAAATGATTCTCGATATCTTTACTTTGTGTAACTATATATGTGGCGTGTGCGATAAAATTTGAAGTAGAAAATTCAATCCGCTGACAGTAGAGGTCAGTAATTACCACTTCTACTGTGATCTCGTCCAGACCGTATGGGTTGGTACAAATAGATGTGTAAAAATAGTTGATTGATGTTTCTGGAATATGAGTTTTTGCAACTTCATGGTTTTATCAATAGCAGAAAGAATCTAGACAGGATGAAGTTAAAGACAATCACGGAAACTGTGAGAAAAGGCCAATATAGTCAGTGTAAGGCCCTGGTGAGAAATATTAGGCTAGTTTTTAGGTAAGAAGCAAACCAACAAATAACAAGAATAGTGAAATTGCACGAGTGTATTGATGAAATTACCTCCCAAAGATTAGAGAGAAAGAGATGCAATTCCACAACATAAATTTCAATAGTACAGCCAAATCATTTCTGCACAAAGATATGTAAGGCAGCTAGCAACAAAGTATGGGCATCACTTCCAAATTATAAATCATAAGAGTCATCAAAAGAAATTTGGGATTCCCAATGTTTTGGAAGGCAGAATCAGACCCACCGAACAAAAATGTACAGACCTCTCTATCTTAATCATTTTCCCCGGTTGTGAAGCATTCCCTTCGCGCTGGGTGGAAAAGATGAAACTTTTTCCTCATCTTCTCTGCTATACTCCATTTACATTTAAAAACTGAGGTAAGACCTGAATTACCTGTAACCATTTGAAGTCCAATAACATAAGAACAAAACCAAAAACATCAAATTTTGCCAAATTTAACCGGAGTATCAAAATGCCAATATCCCAATAGTTGTTAGGCTTGTCACTTTGTGCAACTGAAAAACCAAAAGAAAAGTGTATCTCCAGCTATTTGTGCATCTAGTTGAATAGTTCGGCAATCTCTTGGTCTACTGAATTGTTGGCTATGTTGGCAAGTCTTTTCTTACCCTAGTTGGCCACAAGGCTACTTACTCTCTGCAATATTTACAGCCTGAGCTGCATTAGCCCCAGGAGCAATTTCACCTGAACTACTACTAGGAACACTCTGCAGTACATCTTCATCAGCATTTGCTTTATTAGGCTCCGTCTGAACTTCATTACTTTCTGTTATCACCTGAAGGAGTTCCAAAGGGGTAGCTGCAGGATCCAGCTCCAGACATCCTTTTGGAGCATTTTGAGCTTCTAGACCGGTAAGCAAATACTTTGGGACCCGATGAGAAAATCGAAACATCTCTTCCTTTGGTATCCTCTTGATCACTTCTGGGTCTAAATTTGGACGAAAGACAGTCTTGAAACCAACCACCTTCACAAGAGGCGCAACAGCTACACCCTGTTCCTCGATATAGTCATCCAGCACTGTCACCATTTCATACTTGTGTATAACTTCCTCAGGGGTTTGCCCATTCCAATCAGATGACCAATTTTTGTAGACCGCCCAAACATCACCCTTTTGGGGGAATATTAGGACACTCCCACGTGGGCCTTTTGACCAATTAACTTTCTGAGAGAAAGAGTTAATAGATTTGCAGATCTCATATCTGCCGACCCTAAATTCTCCACATGTTTTATAGAAACCTGAGCCTACCCAATCAATGGTGCTGAATTCACTGTTGGTTCTCGAGTTAAGCCAACTGATCCTCAACTTAAAAGGCTTCCTAGATATCACCTTGCTAATTAGAGCATAGAAACGCGGCATGCCATCATCATCATCATAAGCAGCCCACACCTCATTATCCCCAAAAGAACTTTCTGTTCTATCCTGGTCAAAGTCATGAAAATCAGGATCTGGGACAGTCATGGATGCAGCTTTAGCATCTCCTTCACTTGCATTATCAGCAGAATGGCTAACCTGACCCTTCCCCGGTTGATCTGCTTCGGTAGCAGACAAGTCACTGTTCCCATTTTGATCATGTCCTTCAATATTTGCAGTGGTTCTACGTCTCTCTTTCTTGCTCTCTCTTGTCATGTCTTTCTCTTTTTCTGCAGCCTTCACTGTTGGCTCTGACTTCCACTTGTTTATCTTATTTAGTATCTCCTTTCGAGCATTTACAATCAGCATGTTGCGGGTTTCAATGGGTGTCAAATCCCTAGTACTGTTTGGCTGACGGTATGGGCTAGAAAAACCATAAATCCTTGATCCTGGTGCAGTACCAAAACCATAACTTCCCTGGCCCATATTATAGTTCATTCCATGTTGACTACTCTCCTCATCTAATTTTCTCTTTTTAACATATCCCTCCCACCCTGAAGGGGCATGTGATTCAGTAGATGCTCTCTTCAGTTTATCCT
>NC_026148.1:9211663-9252068 GCF_000512975.1 Sesamum indicum | reverse complement strand
TGCTTTTGCAGCTATAGAAGGATCTCTGCCACCAGCACTAGCTGTTCGAGAAAGTAAATCCTGTTGGTACTGCGGATATCTAGATGAACTTGAACCTGCTTGACCTGGTCCTGCTTTTTGAGCAACTGGAGCATTTCGACTAGGGACTTGATCACTTGAAGTATGCTGTCGCTGCCGAGGAACTGGATGCGATGCTTTAGAATAATTGAAAGGTGGAGCTGTCTCAGAAGCCATAAAGGCTTCGTGACAATTGGGGCAAAGCAGAGTATGGTTGAGATACATCTTAAGATACTCATAATGCATCTTGCATCGATGACAGATGGTCCAAAAAGTATCAGTTCTTTGATGAGATGGAGTAGGAGTTGGTGTAGGCGGTGCCTTCCCACTAGTGTTTTGGGTTTTTGGAGCTGATGTCGTCCTGCTCGCAAAGTTGAATACACCATTTGGCCTGGATGGTACTGATGGACCACCAGTTTGCACCTGAACTTTCTGTTGAAATCCTTTAGAGCCCCTCCGTTGATTATACGCCAACCTCTTCGCCTTATCTGATAACAAACTCCAGGCCTCTGAAATAAGCTTAAATGCACCATCAGAACCAACTGATTTATTCTTATCAGGATGCAGCATGAGCGCCAATTTTCGGTATTGTTTTCTTATTGTTTCATCATCAGCTGACGGGCTCACACCAAGCACCCCATACCAATCAATTTCTCCACTTATCTTATTCTCTGCAGAAACATACACATCAACTGTAGTCAACATTTGAGAAATACCATCCAAACCTGGATATAGAGCTTGTGCCTTCAAAGCAAATTTTTTTGCACCAGCAAAATCCTTTTTTTCTAACTTGCTCTCAGCAATTGATTTTGACCTGAGGGCTTCATCTTTATTGCACTCCATACTTTGCAACTGGTTTGCCTCTCAAATGTTTGCCTGACTATTGACAGCGGTCTCAGTACAGCATGACAAACCCTGTTAACATCCAAAGACCAGCTGAACACAACCAAAATATAAAGTGCTGGGTACTAAAAATCTCTGCATAACAGAGATCCTCTTAAATCTTAACTCTCAAGTACCTGATTCATTTCAAGCGTTAAAGTAGAAGTGATTATAAAAAATTAAAGATCATGCAACAGAAAAACGTTGAGAACCAAGTGATATTCATAGAGCAGGCTTATCTCAGTTGTATTCCCGTAAGTCAGTTTTTTGATCGATAACCTCAATTTCAAATATACTGGCCTCCTAAGTTACAACACCGAAAAGCATCAAATCGGTGGATCATGAGTTCCAGTCTCCAATATTGGGACAACAAAGAAGGAAGAAGGAAGAAGGAAAAAGGTTCATTAAATGACAAATTTAAGTCTTAGAGATCAGAACCAAGCTTATCAACAAAGAACCAAAAGAAAAACTATAAAAGAAAATTGAAGTTGCTCATATAATATTATATTTCGATCATGGGTTCAAAACGGTTTAGTGATCTAGACCCGATCAGTTTTATGAGTCGGCGAACAATCTGAGCTTTAAAACAGTGTAAACAAGTATGAACCACTATCCGTAGCTTATTTTTCTTTAAACACTCAAATGCAAATTCGCAAATTCCTTTAGAATCCAGTGAAAGTTACAGGAAAAGAGAAACAAAAACACAAGACACCTAAGCGCCAGAGTCCGTGAAGAATGACATTAAATCAAATCTGTCAGTTGTAAGGCAACAAAGCCTACTACATCAAATCTTAATTCCAAGTTCTAACAGCATTGATTTAAAAATAACAATTCAACACTACCACAGAAATATGCCAAAAAAATGGCTAAAACTCACGAATCACAAATAAAACAAAATTCAACAAAAATAGACCAGTAGAATGGATCTGAAATGATTGGACAAACACAAAACCCAAATTCCACACCAAAATTCAGATTCATGCACTGTTCAGAAACCCTAGATTCAGAACCAAAATTTTCAATCCTCAAATAGAATTCATTATATAAAATAAAAGAGAGAAGGAGAAATTACCCTTTAATTTCGGAACTCGAACGAGCAGGATGCGAAATTTGTCGGGATTTTTTCCTTTTTTTTTTTAATTTAGTTTTTCCCACCAAATTGAATTGGGGGACTGCAAAAGTTTTTTAGTCAAACCCCCCCAAGAGAAAGAAGAAATCTGAAAGGCCCTAAAAAATCTGAAATTGAAAATGTAGTGTGGTGTAGGGTTTCATTTTTATGTTTTAAACCAACCTTTGGTTAACACTAACTAGACCTAAAATTAACTAGGGTTAACCAGTACATTTGAGCTTAACTAGAGTTACTTTTTTAACTAGAGTACCTTTTTTGCCCCTTTTTGTAATTTTAAAAATTCAAAAACTTTAATTTATTCGATTCTACTCTTATAACGTTTTCTGCATTTACTCGTTCTATCTCCAACTGAATTACCTCATCTCTTATTCGTATATCAACATCTACCCGATTATCCGCACCGTATCCAATTAAATAAAATCTTCTTTTTCATACATTATTATTTTTCATTGTAAACTCGCAACAGATACGTGATTCAGTTCATCTTTGCATATAATTTAACTCATAATTTAATATTCTTTACAATTTAAACAATGATTTTTGTTCATTTAAAATTTCAGTTGGTCCATCTTAAAAAAAATAAATAAACTTAAATTGTTTTAGGTCTTTAGAGGTAATTTTAGTAAATTGAGGAGTTATTCTTCAAAAAAACGATACTTTATTTGCTAACAAATATTATTTCTCCAAACTTAGTATGGCATAGGCATTAAGGGACATAGCATAAAAGCTAAGTTATTTGGGATTAGTTTTTCTATTGCAAAACCTCATTTTTTTTCAATCTATTCAATATATACACACCACATGTATAATAGCATTTGCAAGTCATGTTCTGGACATTGGTCCAATTTTTAATCAACTTTTCTATAAATGGATTGTTGCTCTTCAGCAGTCAATTTCAAATGGCACATGGTTTGATTTATTGAGTGAATATTGATGGAGGTAAAAACTTGTAAGATAGTTTTGAAGTGTAAATGAAATTCGAAGGGTGTTGACATG
The DNA here is from genome assembly GCF_000512975.1 of Sesamum indicum. Lineage (NCBI taxonomy): Eukaryota > Viridiplantae > Streptophyta > Magnoliopsida > Lamiales > Pedaliaceae > Sesamum > Sesamum indicum. Next base: position 9,249,004 of record NC_026148.1, on the reverse strand, counting down.
GGTGAAGATGCAATAATCCTACAGTATTCACAATATATATTGACTTCCCCGATGATTGATCCAATCTTCTTCATAAAGAATGCAAAGAGTTTAATGCAACTAAGCAGAATAAACCAATCAATGGTATTGTAGGCTTTCCAGAGACAAAACAGGAAAGTGGAGGACATGAACTGGAAACCTAGAGACCACCAATTTTCGTATAAGAAAAGAATTACAAAATACTATCATTTGAAGTGTGGGAAATTACTAACTTTTAAGAGATGATGAACGAACAACTATACCAGTCTTCATTTAATTGACCCAGAAAAACACCTTCATGAGCATCGACTTACAACCACACTGGCGATATAAATTACAAGACAACTTTAAGAAACGAACCAATGAATGAATAAATCACAACCCCCCTCAGCTCATGAAATGTTATTACTCAGGTTGCATGTGGAAGTCGTGCAAATTAAGTGTCCATAAAATCATCAACTGTGTTAGGTCTCCTGTGGATCTGCTACGGGTTTCTGCTGGGATTCCTCAGCATCTGGTTTGCTACTTTGCTGAGTTTCCGAGGGTTCAGCACTGAGTCTGAGATGCTGCTGGGTTTGCTCAGGTACCCCTCTCTGGTGGTTAAACTTTACGACAATGCAGGTGATATTGTCAGCACTACCACGACTAAATGCTGTTTCTGTCAACTTCCGAGCAGCCGCTTCGGGCTCTTCTTCTGTTTGCGCTATCAAGACAGCATCCTGAAAGTAATGCGAAGGGGGATAACTACTGATGATACTAATGCTAAACATAGTTTTGAGATATTCATTTGGTGTTCATTTTATACTATATTTTTGTGGAAGGCACATAATTCTAAAACATATATCAAAATATTTACTGTGGAGTCAAAATCACATTTTTACAAGTAAGAGTCCTGGATGGTTTGTCAAGAGGCATTAGTAATATCTTGTCTCTTTTATGTATTCACTTGCATCCATAACTTAGTTATCATTAAATATAGTGATGATGATCCATCAGGGGATTCCTGCAGTTTTCTGCATAATATCTTGTATAATTATTTAGTTATATAAAGATAGGCCTGAATTCCATTAATAGTATCTAAAACACCAGTTTGTAACAGGCAAAACTGGATTAATACATAAAAGGGCCCAAAAGAAGATAAAGATTCAGAATAGATGATAAATGAGGATCTTTGTCTATCAGAAAGATTACCTCATTAGGTACAACATCCCAAAGTCCATCACTGGCAAGCACAAGCATTTCAAGATCTTGGTCAACCTCTTGCTCCTACAAAGTGACAAGAAAAGTTGAAAAAACTCCGACTAGATGACATGACTCCATGATCATCTATGCACAAATAAAGTAACAATAGTAACCAATATCTGCGCTTCGTGGCAAACACCAACTGAGTACATCTACCTACTCTCCTATGCTCTATCAGTTTATATTGTATCTGGCTCTGGCTGATTAATGACTTATTGATTCGTTTCTATGATTGGCAAAACTCAAATTTGTGATAACACAACACTCGGGAGGCTGGTTGTGGTTCATCATTATGAACCAACAGAGTTATTAATATGAAGTAATCAACGATGATTAAAATTCTGAAGAGTACCTGAATCTCAGGTTCAGCCACAACAAATTGCTTCAGCATGCGATTGCCAAAAGCACGAGACATGGCCAAGACACCTCCAACTCTCCAAGTGCCTAATGCAATAGCAGTGATGCAAGGTACATCAGCTGCTTTATAAGTATTGAATGCCACTAGATAATTTATTTTATTTTCTTTTTTACTTGTCACCAATAACCTTTTCAATGATAAATGACCTCTCCTGACATGACAATCTGAAGTAAAAAGAATTATACAAAGATCATTTAGTCCATGGATAAGGCTCCATTATCCATGTTATGTGAAGCATCATAAGCCAACTCAATATATTGCATGAAAGAGATCTTCAGTTAGATTATTGCTGATCAAATAGAAGCTAAAGTACCACTTGTTGCTTTGGCAAGGAACTAATGAGCAAAAACTCTTGCTGACATAAAACAGAACCTCTCCCTATATCCTACATGATAATCAGTCAACAAGGAAGATTCTTGCTACATTGCAAAAACATCCAGTAAGCAAGAAGTTGACACATGGAAGGGTTATACCTGCCCACATCACAACACCTCCGGCACTTTCAATTCTCTTCCTCTCGTCACTTCTATTTGGTTTATGATCTTCAGATAGCGGAATTGCTGTCAAACAAGAAAAATTACCTCAATAGTTTGTGTAGCGTACCACCGAACTCGAAATAATCATCATCCTCACCAGCAACCAAAGTGGATGCTGTCAAAATATTGTAGAAGCATAGATACTCAAAAATTAAGAAAGTCACTTCAATATCCCATCACCACAATACCAATCTCTTGATTTGTCTATCTACCCCATGTTAACCAATTTTTAGGAACTAGAACGTACTCACATGTAAAAGACAAGCGATGATCATAGATCATTTCTTATGCCAATTAATATTTCAAAGGCTTTCAAAGCCCAAAAATCACAAAACTTTCCACATGCAGGCAGCATCAAGTTTTGGCTGGAACATGACAGAACACCATGCAGGGTCAGATACAGTGCTTAGGATTGTGATGGTAAAAAGTATCTTGATCCTACAACAAAAGTATCACTTTTGCTAACTGGTTGCATTTCCAGAAAAACATTAGATTTAAATTTTCATTAGAGTTGTTGGTAGTTAGTCACCAAAGAATAGCAACCAACAACATTTATATCATGGAATAATTCAGAGGTTAACATTTAAAGAAGATTCATAAATAGTGTTATCTGCAGGGGAAGGACTATAGGACTTCCCTTCAGAATTAAAGGTATACTAAAAGTAGCTGAAAACTTTTAGTACCTTTTCCAGCTTTTGATATTATAGTTCGGGAATCTCCAACATTAGCAACATAAAGGTGATTGCCAACAAGAACAGCTGTTGAAGCTGTAGAGCCATCATCTCGGAAAGTGTGCTTTTCGGAGTCCAAGAAGTCTGCATCAGTTTGCTGATATGTCTGACCTGTACTTTTATATAATCATTAGGGTGCCCCAAGGAGCTAAAAGAGAGAATGTAACAAACTAATAAAAACCCACTCATTGGTAACCCATCTTCCATAGAATTTAATGTTTCAAGACATGCAACAAAAAGAAAGGTTAGCATAAGTAGTTCAAGATGAGATATAAGCTAATACTGCAATCATTTTCTATGAGACTAGTTTCATACACATGCTATATAATATAGGTTATACATGACATGCAGAGTACCCATATTAATCAGAGTCTGGTAATATCCACCCTGCAACCGCACGTCAATGTTCTGGTAATAAAAGGTGATGACTCATAATTTGCAACTCACTTATTGCTAGTTTCGCGTTCGTAATAAATTCTGAATGTTTCATGAGATTCTCAAAAAGATGTTCCTTCAAAAATTCAGCAGCACGAGAGCCTCCATGACCTGCCATGACGAATTCTTGTTAGAAGACTGAAGACGAGTACGAAATTTCCACTGCACAATTAGGTCCAAAGAAAATATGAGAAGCATTTAGCTCGAAGCTTGACTTTTTCTACTTTTAAAAGCATGCAATGCAGTCAAAGTTAGCATCTACCTTGCTTTAGCCTTCAGATTCAAAGGAAAAAGTTAAAATAGAGAGTGGTCATGAACAAGCTCAAGCCAGAGACCTTTTATCATGATCAATTTGAGTCGCCAAGCTCACTTAGGTTCGCTAAAGAAATGGACTTGAACAATCTAAATGAGACAGCTAGCACTAGGAGTTCTAAGCTAATCTACCAGTCCTAATTCCCTTATTGCAGGTCATCTCCAAACTCTTGGAGTTACACGTAAAATAGGCAGTTGTGAGCAGCTTCAATTCATGCATATATTAAGAACCACTAAGGACTGCTATATGACAACTCTTGTCTTTACATGGGCCATTTACTGCAGATTGCACCCACTAGCAGGTATTCCATTTAATTAGCAAATAATTTAAGCTTCAAGATGAAGGACTATAAGAGAAGAGCTCACCATCAAAGATCCCAAATAGGCAGACAGACTGTCCATTTATCTTCGAAGTCTTAATGTCATAAAAATCCTCCATCTTAGCCCTTTTTCCTCTAAAACTAGAATACCCACAACTTAATCTTCCATCTCCACTGCCAACCAGGAAACAAAATGTGAATGTGACTTGAAATAACATTACAATGCTCATAACATAAGAGTAAACAAACTCAGCAGCGAAAATTTGATATTTGTTTAAGAAAGCTAATACACCATGCACCTTGCATGTAATTTCAACTATTCCATAATATAGAAAAATGAGCATTGCATTTGGTAAACTTCGAGCATGCCTTGATATGTAATTGAGGAAACATAGAAGGAACAAGACTTTAGTCAAATCAATAAAGATAAGGTCCATAAGGAACAATCCAAGAACTTTTAGTTTAACATTAAGAAACAATCTGTTATCATTAAAAGCAATCCTTCCTCTCCTTTCAGGAAGGAAACCACATTGCCAAATGCTCATGTAATAGAACACTCTATCCTCCATTAAATAACTTACAAAGAAAATAAAAGTACAGACAAATCCACCAACTAATTCTGAAAAACACCACACTGATCTCACTATCAGTGATTAGTTTTAATACTGTGTACTTTACCATCAAGGTTCTGTGATAATCACCAAAACATATGCTTGATTAACTCATTAGTGATGCCAAATATAAAAGGTGAGATTTTCTGGGTTTGCCAAATCTTTATTGGATTATTCACACTACAAAGAGATGCAAGGATAACAACCAAAACTTTACTTGAGTAGCTAACTATCCGACCCATATTCTTAGATAAAAATAACACGATTAAATCCTACATATTCAATCACCTCTTCCATCCTCCACTGGCATAACCACCGTTCTCATCCTTCTCAGGTAATGTATCACTCATTGGTCCTTTAGAAGTTGCACCAGGATCCAACATTGTCATTCTCGGTTTTCAAACTCACGACCACAAATAAGTTGAGCTGCAAGTTGCATTGAAACCTCCACCGCTGCAGCCAATTTGCCTCACCTCAGTGTATCTCCCAATATGTCCCACACAAAGAATACAGACTTCAAAAAGCTGTTGATAACAACTTAACCAGATCCTTGATCTTAACTTTTGAGTAATAAGCCAACCTACTAAGAAGAAGAAAAAGAGAAAGAAGATCAGCATCACATTTTTCCATCATATTAACAAGAAAATAGTGAATATAACGGATTAACATGAATCAGTAATTATTGATGAAAATGGGAGACCGAGTTGAGATAGTTTAACATAACAAACAAATCCTCTGTTTCTCCACTTCAAGCTCAGAATACAGGAAACAATAAGGTTTAAATAGATTCACTTTTGTCACGATAAAGTACACTTTTTAGTACAGACAACTTTTTTTGCATACCACGTAAACTATCCATGGACACTATTTCATTTTAAGTCATGCAGCAAATAGACCTTTATTCGATTTGCTCATAAATAAAATAATTGAAAAGGTTGAATCTTGAGCTGACACAGTAGTCAAATAACCATATTAAACTCAATAAAGTCGTCCTTTTATACTCGGCACAAATTTTATTTCCTCAATTATTTTATAACACCGGTGTAAATTTGCCGCTTTCATTTTGCTACGTATTTAATCTCAAAACGAAGCAGTACAATCGCTTAGCATGCTCCACTAAGTTCTTGTAATCCCATAAACTTCACGACCAACCCGCAGATTTTGATTTAAAAGAAAAATAGAAAAGCAGATTAAAAAAAAAAAGAAATAAAAGAAAAGAAAACGCGGCTCTTACATTCAGAATTTCAGATTATCTGGCTCTTCAAGCTGCAAAACCACATCGCGAGATGTGGATCTGCCGCCATTATCGTAATAAAGAATTTATTTATTCAAGAACAAATCTGATTTGGAAAAATAGACACATAATTCACGTCTCGAACGAGTAGAGCTCGATCACATTCAACCTTCAAATCCAGCTGTGTGAATCGGGTAGAAGATCCGAAACGTTCGATTCCTCGCTAACAGAAATGCTCGTTATTGTGGTAGAATGTGAAAGAAGAAAGAGATGCTTCACAAAATCTGGAAACCCTCAGGCTCAGGGAAGATGAATGCGTTTCCGTTGCGGGGGTGGAATAGAATAGAGTAGGAGAGAGAAAGACGCGATGTATTATTGAGTTTTGAATCTGCTTACACCCCAAGACAATGTGCCCACGTGGCATTTACATTGTAACTTTTCTTTAACTTATTATATGACTAGATTTAATTTCATAAAATAAAATCAAAAAGTTCTATCAATACTTAGAAATAATTATAATTCTATTTTGATTATCTACTAACATATAAGTACTTTAATAAATCTTTCTTTGAAATCATACTTTTACATAATGAACCAGAAATCGCATTGAATAACCCAAAGTTGCAACTTAGCTTTTCAAGACTGCGTATCATAATCGATTTAAAATTTATTATAAAAATATTAAAAATTATATTGTGATCACCATATTCAATTAATTATCTTAAGAAATAAGAAGCATAAAGGCACCCAATTTTCGTGACTGTGAGGAAAGCCAAAATACGAATCTGGCTCTCTAAACTTTTGTGTGTCCGATTTTTATTGCTTTGATACTTTGTGTATATTGATTTATAATTTTATAATCTATTTGTAATTTAAGGGTTTGAAACGCATTGGCTTGTAATAGTAAATAGGCCCTCCACCCAAAAGTGGTATCATACATATTAAGGCTTTTTTATTTCCTATGTGTGTGCACGACTGCTAAATCTCTTTTAAAGCAATATTTTTAATTTCAGGTGTTTGTATTGTCATTCAATGGTTGCAAGTTGGAACATGAGAAATACATCATACAAAATTAGGCGAAAAAATTTCAAATGACTCATTTTGAAATTCTTCAAATTTAAATTTATCCAAATAAATTTTAAAATCTTCCGTCCATATACTGCTTATAATATTGCATGCCACAAATTGTATTGCCCTGTCTCTGTCTTTCCTCATTTTTCAGACCCAACAGTCAACTTACGCAATTGCTTTTATTATTTTGGATAAAAGTCACCATCCTTGACATATATATATATATATATACACTAGCGTGTATCATGTACTATGCATGAATTAAATTAATTAATAATTAAAATATATTTTATAAAATTTTAATTATGTAAAAATAAAATGAACCAGCTTCTTTTAAATTATTAGATAAATCTTATTTTGATACTCAGAATTTTATTACTAATGTCATTTTGATATTTGAGTAATTACGAATGGTTCAATTGATATCCGAATTTCATTATTTATAATACTTTGGTATTATCTTTTTAAGTAATCACCATTTTACCATTAGAGTTAAAAATGTAAAATAATAATTATGTTAAGACAAAATTGAATAAAAACCAATCAATATATTTCTCTTTATTTTGGCTTTTCTTGTATTTTTTTTTTACTATATTTACTTTTAATATTTATAAAAAAATTATTATTGTAGCTTTATAATTATAGTCAAGTAAGTTCACTTAATAAATAGATTTAAAGTAGTAATTTTGTTTAAGTTATATATTAAAGATATAGGACGTAAATATTTTAATTCATCATCAAAGATATTTACTTGTATTGAAACCAAATATTAAAATTTGATTGTAGAAACTTAAATTGTATATATAAAATTTCAAAAATAAAGATAAAAATTAAATTTTTTCGAGCTTGCAATATATCTTGAGGTTGACTTTTAAGATAATTTATTACCAAATAATGAGCTATCTTATAAGTATTTATAAAGAAAGTTGGTGGCAAATAAAAGAAATGTTATTATCAGGTCTAATAATTGAATATAAAATTTGAAAGTCAAATGGTTCAATTAAAGATACAATATATTGATTAAAATTTACTCAATTTTGTTTGGTATATTAACTTATTTTATTTTAGCATCTATGGTAAAATTGTGATTACGTAAGAATATAACAGAAAAAAATAAATGAAAAACATCAATTGGGTATTAAATGATATTAAATTTGAGTACCATTTTGGAGTTACTTGTAACTAGTCGGGTACTAAAATGACATTAATGACAAAAGTCAAATATCAAAATGAATTACTCAATTATTATATAAATAAATATCAATCATCAATAACTATAAGTAATTGATATTAAATAATTTATAGTCTATACTCTTATTCTTATCTTAAGCAAAAGTGACAAATGTAGCAGGCCTAACTCTTCGAGACTTCAAATTGTTCCTCTTGTTAAGATCTAAAATTTGAGTAAGACATAGTTTCTTGTTTTCAAATATTTTGCTATTAACAAAGTTATGTACAATATTTACTAAACTTGCCTATTTTTCAATTATTCAACCATTCAATTTTTACTTTAATATTCACTAATCTTGTCTATTAACAAACTTCAGATACTATTCAATGTATAATTACACTAATTTTTAGAAAAAGTATATGCAATTATTATTTATTTTATTCCCCACCAACACAGTCGGACACCAACATAGATATATAACCGATGAGGTCTAGTTGAATTGGCGAAACTGAAGCTTCATCATTTTAGAGGTCATGGGTTTGAACCCCCCTATATGCATTAGATGTTGTTCGACTGTATAATAGGTGTTTGTCTACTATAATAATAGATATTATTTAGATTCTATTTATCTGATATTGTTGACCATGGTATAATTATTGTAATTATTTATTAGATAAGAATGATTTTAATTGAATTATTTCAATCAATGATAGTTGATCACTTTTAAATAAATAAATAAAAAACCATAGGTAATATAGATAACTGCAAGCACCGGACGCGAAAAGAACCGGAGAGAAAAGTCGCACCCATTAGGAATTGGGTCCCACCGACGATGACTTTCCTAAAAAGTGCCGGTTCATTTGAACTGTAGTTGGGTTGGGTGGACTCATACCTGCGGAAGAATCGCTTTGGTTTTCTCTCTCTACAAATCCAACTGCAATATTACAAAGACAAGACAACATATTATTATTCAATTTGCGGAAAATATTTACTGATCGTGAAGAAAAAACAAACACGAGTAGAAAAGGTTAAGAATCGGTCCACAAATTGGAAAAAGTGAAGCCTCCTGGAAGCTTCTCCCCCGTTGTTATCTGTCGCTCTCTTGCACAATACAAAGCAGACGCATTGATGTACGACGTCGTGGACTGCTCTTTATAACAACTCATACTGCGGTATTTATGCTTGCTCTCTCTCTCTCTCAATATATATATATATATATATATTATATCGTTTTCAGTTTTTCTGTTGCCTGTTGATTTTCGTGCTGAGGAAATCGGAGTCAAACTGGTGAGTTTTGAATTTTTTTTTTATGTTTATTTTTTCCGAGCATGTTTGGTTGATTATCTGTTTTTTCGGAAGGAGAGAACTGAGTGTGCAGTGTGTATGAGTGTTAAAAGTTGCAATGTATCTCTGTTGTAGGTTTAGAGACTTGATTCTGTGAACAGAGCGTTTACTTTGATGGAGTGGAGTAATCAGTGTTTCTTTTTTCTTTTTTTTGCTAGGGAATTGATTGATAAAGCTTATCAATGTTGAAATGGTACTGCTGTTTAATTCAATTTAAGATTGTGACGGTTCTGAAAATATGGATTTAGAAGGCGTACTGCTCTGTTTAATTTTTCTGGCTGCTGATCAAATTGTGGTTATTACTTAGGATGTTTAAAGTGATGGTTGCTTTGGCTAATGGTAATTCAGTTTAGTGACTGGAAGAAAATTTTTTTCTAGTTGCATATTTCTGAGTTAGGCAATGGAATAATCTGATTTATAATTGATATGCTGTTGAATTTTCCTTTTCTTTATCCGTTTTCTTATAAAATATAGAACTTTATATGTCGAAAAGAGACTTAATTATAGTTTGATGTCCACTTGGTATTAGTTTATGCTTAAACTTGAGAATATGAATGTCTCTGCTCAAGTGGCTAATAATTCAGTTTGTGCTTTCAATATTGACTTGGCAATGAACTACCTCTGATAGAAGGTACTTTAATCATATTTCCAGGAGTCCCTACTGGGGGTTATTTCAAGGAAACTCTGGTGCTAGCAGAAGCATCTTGTGCACGTGGTTCTCATTTCTGTTCCCATAATCGGAAGTCCTTTTTCTTTTTGCATCTATTCTCATGTGAGCTGGAGTTATGGATTACCACCGGGATAAGTTTGTTAGGTTAGTTCATGATACTTGCCATCTATTTTCTCTGCAATAGTTCATTTTTTCTCTTTGTTTGAAGTTGGGTGGGGAGAAGAAGATAAAGTAATGGCATTTACTCCTTTGCCTTCCCTCTCCATAAACAACCTATCCACATCCACACAGAAGAAAAACATGTAAAAGAAATCCAAAAGTGTCATGGTACTATGACTTGACCGCAGTACTTCAATAGTCTTTAAATGGAGCTGGGTAATGTCTTTGTTCTAAACCAATATAATAAGTTTACCTTTCAGGTTTAAAGATTGGAGATCAGAGAAAAGTTTTAATGGAGAATCACCCTCTAGAGGTGGACGGCAACTTGCCAGACTTAGATCAGCAGTATGCTCAGTTTCAGACAAATTCCAGAGAGGACTAGAATCTGGCTCTGAGAGAATCAAGAAGTTCACAGGATCAATAAGATCCTTCTCTTTTGGAAAGTTTCAGGATGAGGGGTCTAGGAAGAAAATTCTTGATCCTCAAGGACCGTTTCTTCAGAAATGGAATAAGATTTTTGTATTATCATGTGTGATTGCTGTCTCCTTGGATCCCTTGTTTTTCTACATTCCCATTATTAACGATAATAAAAAGTGTCTTGATTTGGACCGGAAATTGGAACTCGCTGCTTGCATTCTTCGATCCTTTACAGATATCTTTTACCTCATACATATTATTTTTCAGTTCCGTACTGGTTTCATCGCCCCTTCTTCACGTGTATTTGGAAGAGGTGTCCTAGTTCAGGATTCCTGGGAAATAGCAAAGAGATATCTATCGTCGTACTTTATAATTGACATTCTTGCCGTTCTGCCACTTCCACAGGTAAGGAAGACAACTCTACATGCACGATATAAGCTAGTTTTTCATGATCATCGCTCTTGTAACTGTGTATCAATATACATGCGTAGGATGGTTACTGGGCATTGATTAGTAATTGTTTGTTGTGGAGAGTGCTCTATTTTACAAAGTTTGTTTGTTTTAAGATTATTGTTCTACTGGAATGTGCCTCTATATCTGATCATCTTGTAACTTTCTCAGATAGTAATTCTCATCGTCATTCCCAATTTGAAAGGTTCAAGATCTTTGAACACAAAGAATTTGTTAAAATTTGTGGTCTTCCTCCAATACATACCAAGGGTTCTCCGAGTCTATCCCTTATATGGTGAAGTCACAAGAACTTCTGGCATACTCACTGAGACAGCATGGGCTGGAGCTGCCTTCAATCTTTTTCTTTACATGCTTGCCAGTCATGTAAGTGTGGCTAAAACTTCATGTGCATTCGGCTTAACTATGTTCCTTTTCTGCTTTCCTTTTAACATTATTTTATTCTTATTTGTTCAATGAGTTTTATTTGTTATTTGAACTTTTCTTTTCGTCTATTGGTTATTTATTTTTGTAAATAAGCTCTTTTGGGAGATATTGTACAAAATATACTTCTATCCACTGTGAGATTATGAGAACCTCCATGTTTTCATTGCTAGAAAATCCAAACAGATGTTAAAAGATAAAATTACGTTGACCTAAAAATAAAAAGAATATAAACTGATGATCAGGGCCTCCTTGATAAGTCAGTGTAATTACCGAGTCTACCATTCTCCTTTATGAAAATACGAAAATCTCCCCTCCAAATTTACAATGTTGACATATCACCCCCTTTCAAATTTATTATGTTTAGATGCCTTCCTAGGAGTGTAATTTTTTTCTGTATAGTTACAAAAGGAAGGTAATCATAAGTTTCTGATTTTGTTGATATTATTATTTTTGAAAATTGTATGTGGGATTTTCTGTTAGAAACATGGATGAGGATTTTATTAAGTGTATGCTTATTCTATGTGTTTAATTAAAGCTTAAATTATATGTTTGTTCTTATAATGTTAGAGCAGTTAGAACTATGAAATCAACAATGGTTTGAAGTAAGTGAAGCTTCATACATTACTTTGTGAAAATCATTACAAATTGTAATAGCATTTAAAAGAGTTGTATTACAAGATCTAGTCCCAATAAATTAATTTAGTTTAAGTTTTTAGGAAACTATACTCTCCAACCATCCTTATCCAGTAGCTTCATCTCATTATATGGTGTAGTTAGATGAACGCATTATTGTTTTCCACATAAAAAATGAAAATATAAACAAGAGATGAGAAATGCATCCAGCAAGTGCATGATGCAAACAATATTGCCTTGCAATTGACCTTACAAATTTTATTTATTACACAACCCCTCCAAGTTTGAACAATTATTAAGGGTAGATTTGAAAAAATCAATTAAATCTTCTGTGTCATTTTTTGTCCAAAAATCCTAATGGAAAGGAGCATTAGTTAATGCTGTAAACTTAAAGGGGAGGTGTTTGTAATTCCACGAGGCCGAAGGGTACAGTATGGGATTGCACCGACACCTAGGTGAGGATTTTGTAATTAACCCTATATTCTACAGAATTGTTTGGACACACAAATGTGTGAAGTTAATGCGTTTCTCGTACTTAGTAATCTTCCTGTGCACCATCAATATAGACATCTGTTAGCATGTGTGATATCTATGAGGTGGAAATAAGTTTAGCGAGGTTGTTAATTTTTGTCACCAGGGATAGGTCTAGGATGAATCTTGCAAGGATTATGAATCTTCCGCCAGACATGACAAATGGGTTAACTTCCTTTCTTAGTTGGTTACCTTTGCTTATTGTCTCTTTGATCACTTCGCTATTAGGTGCTTGGAGCCTTTTGGTATTTGTTCTCAATAGAACGCGAAACTACTTGCTGGGAGAGAGCTTGTGGGGATCGATCTGCATGTAAAGATGCTTCCTTTTATTGTGAGGCTGATCACACAGGATTCATACAATTCTTGAATGAGTCCTGCCCTGTACAGACTGCTAATACTACGCTTTTTGACTTTGGGATATTCCTTGAAGCCCTTCAATCTGGTATTGTTGAATCAAAAGATTTTCCTCAGAAGTTCTTTTATTGTTTCTGGTGGGGACTACAGAATTTAAGGTATGTTCCTCCTAGATTTAAGGTGCTTGCATATTGATTAATACTTATGAATGGCACCCCATTCTCTGCTGGGTTCTTGTAATGTCAAATATTTAGCTGTGGTCACATTCTCTCTTGTTTCTGGGTACAAACATTATACTGCGTCAAGTAATTGTAGTTCTTAAATGCTGGAGAAAAACAGACCACCTCTAACTACAGTGCATCCTGCCTAAGCCAGTTTAAGAGATAATAAAGAAAGAATAAGGAAAGACTTGATCATGATTCTACTGTAGGCCTTCTTAATCTTTTCCTTTCCGTACCATCTCCCGATGTGTAGACTCCTGAGTAGTAAAAGATTTTTTCAATTTGACAGAATTTGGAGAGGTATTTCTTCTGCATTTTTTTCCGTGATGATCTGGATTTTAACGCAAATAAAATTTTTTTTCCTACCCCAAAATAAGTATATATGAAACAGAAGATGAGAGAACGGTAGCTGGTTTGGTGGCACCGGTACTGACACTTCTGGCCTCTTAGCCTGGAATCTATTTGTCCTTGCTGAGTTCTGGAAATTTTTTCTTTTCCTTATTTCGTGGTGAATTTTACAAACTTTGATGCAAAAATGGGAATGCAAGGAGGTTAACCACCTCCACTGGAGATTAGGTGTTGTACTCCTTGTGGATTTATGTTTTGCTTGTTTAATTCTAATCCAGATCCTTGTTTTTGTCCAATGTTGCAGTTCCCTTGGTCAGAACCTTCAAACAAGTACCTATGTGTGGGAAATTTGCTTTGCAGTTTTCATATCTATATCTGGCTTGGTGCTGTTTTCGTTTCTGATTGGGAATATGCAGGTCAGTGAGTTGTTTCTCCGCATGAAGTTTTGGATTTAGGAACTTGTAATCTTCTTACATGATGACTAAGAGAGTGATGCACGCTTTTGTAATGGATTGCAATGTTTGCTGAACTGTCTTTGTTTATAGTGGATTCTAATGAGCTGCAAATATTGGTGCAACAGACATATTTGCAGTCTACAACACTGAGATTAGAGGAGATGAGGGTGAAAAGAAGAGATGCAGAGCAATGGATGTCTCATCGTCTGCTTCCTGATAGCTTGAGGGAGCGAATCAGAAGGTATGAACAATACAAATGGCAGGAAACTAGGGGTGTCGACGAAGAGAATCTTATTCATAATCTTCCCAGGGACCTCAGAAGAGATATAAAGCGACATCTCTGTTTAGCTTTACTCAAAAGAGTGAGTTTCTTCTCAAAACCCAATTACTTAAAGTATAATAGAAGAACAGTTGAATACAACTTAACTGGAAGTTCTTTCCCTTATCAATGTTGTCGTGGTTTGTTCCTTTTTGTACTCGTGTTATATGTATGATAATTGCATCGCTCTTGATAAAGGTAACTTCCTTTTGAGCTGTTTTTTGCTTGGTGAGCATGTCACATTGAGTCATAACTTTGTTTTCGTTGGACTCATAACTATTTTCTTTCCCCTGTCAACCAATTTGAATAGAGAAAAGATAGTCCAAGTTGCTAAAACATTTGCCATTAATCACATCCAGAAGGCTACCTTCTCTTAATGAGAAACCTTGTTTTCCTCTTACTTGATCATAGAACTAGGAAGTTGATACTCTCAGCTAATCATGCAGGTGCCAATGTTTGAGAAAATGGATGATCAACTCTTGGACGCAATGTGTGACCGTCTGAAACCAGTACTTTACACTGAGGATAGCTACATAGTGCGGGAGGGTGATCCAGTTGATGAGATGCTATTTATTATGCGTGGCAAACTGTTGACCGTTACTACAAATGGAGGGAGGACTGGGTTTTTTAACTCCGATTATCTAAAAGCAGGTGACTTTTGTGGTGAAGAGCTCTTAACTTGGGCTCTAGACCCTCATTCATCGTCCAATCTCCCGATTTCCACCAGAACAGTTCAAGCCCTCTCAGAGGTCGAAGCATTTGCTTTGATGGCTGATGATTTGAAGTTCGTAGCCTCCCAGTTCCGACGATTACATAGTAAACAGCTGCGTCATACTTTTAGGTTTTACTCGCAGCAGTGGAGAACTTGGGCTGCTTGTTTTATACAAGCCGCATGGCGCCGTTATTGCAGGAAGAAGCTAGAAGAATCTCTCCGCGAAGAAGAAAACCGGTTGCAAGATGCTTTGGCAAAAGGCGGGAGCAGTTCTCCCAGCTTGGGTGCAACAATTTACGCATCTAGATTTGCGGCTAATGCACTTCGGGCTTTGCGACGCAATGGTACCAGAAAGACAAGGATGCCGGAGAGAATATCTCCAATGCTACTTCAGAAGCCAGCTGAACCAGATTTTACCGC
Source organism: Sesamum indicum (assembly GCF_000512975.1). Taxonomy (NCBI): domain Eukaryota; kingdom Viridiplantae; phylum Streptophyta; class Magnoliopsida; order Lamiales; family Pedaliaceae; genus Sesamum; species Sesamum indicum. Next base: position 9,233,428 of record NC_026148.1, on the reverse strand, counting down.
TGAAGATAAATGATATTATGTACTTACCGTGATTCTTTTGTATAACTGTATAATAGTTTTTGTTGTAATGAATATAGCCATTCAGCTTGGTTTTCTCTGTCCGAGTGCAAGTTGGATGTTAAGGCATAAGTACCTTCTGTTTATAATCTGATATGTAAATCATTACGTCTTGTTGCCTGTTTTGTGTCAATCATGCCTTCTTTTTTTAGTCTTTTGACCTCCTAAAACTGCGAAACGTTGATAATGCCTGACAGGGTTAATTACAATGATAAACTTTACACTACACTATCCATTCTCTCTTCTTTCTTATTTCCATAAAGTAGAGGTTACAAACAATTTTACAAAATATTTTATATACATTGCTTCAAGAATTAAATTCAAAGTAATTATACCTTGTGTTTTTTTAGAATAAAGAGTTTTAAAGGTATAGAGGCCGTTGAAACAAGTGCTATAATATATTGAGCAATAAGCATCCGCAGACACTCGCTGTACAGATACAATCGGATGCTCATTAAGGAAACTAACTTGAACATATTCAATAAACTTCCATCACCTAGTTTACTGGGGAGGATAACATGAGAGGCTTCAGCTCCGCTTTTGCCCTTGTGTATTGGCTATTAACAATGGTATCAAGAGTAGACACAGCTTTCACGACATGCTTCCCTTTGTTCAACATCACACAGCTTGCCCTGTAACCAAAAAAGCAGCAGTTTACAACATGCACAGCTAGCAAAAGTATACTACAATCATACAAAACAAAATAAGTGGAGCACAAAATCAACAGGTGCTGTTGGTCATTTCAATTGTAATCAACAGTCATAGGACTGCTTACCTCCTTCCATTGGCTGCATCTGTAATTTCTGCTCTGCTAGGCACCCCAGTCTTGACAAGTGACTCCAGAACCTGTGTTGCCAAAATGACTGGTACATGTGCAGCACTGCAGATAGAAATAATCTCTTCCTGTATATCTGCAAGCTTCTCCCACCCGCATTCCACTGCAAGATCTCCTCGAGCAATCATCACCCCTAAGGGGTTTGGTGATTTCATGGCCTCCAGTACTAAAAGCGGCAATTTCTCGAATCCACCTTTAGTTTCAATCTTCAATACAATCCCCAACTTTGAACATTTTCTCTTTGCAAGCTCTTGGTGCAAGACGACAATATCATGAACATCTCGGACAAATGAAATCCCCACCATGTCAGCATGTGCAGCTACAAAGTCGAGATCCCTAAGGTCTTTTGAGGTGAGACCTTCATACCGAATATCACTCTCGGGAATGTTTATGGATTTTTCTGAGCTCAGTTTAGTACCTTTAAGACCAGCATGTGTGATCGTCACCACAATTTCTGAAATGCTAGTTCCTTTTATAATCCCCCATATCTTACCATCATCGAAGGAAATGGGTTCTCCAGGTTTGACTGAATCAAACAAATAGCCAGATGGGCAAGTTATCTTATGGGTGCCATTAGCTGAACTAGGTGATGTATCCTGTTCATCTGAACTATCTCGAGATATTATCAGCAAATCACCAACTCTGAGTCTAACAAATTGCTCTACAGGGGGGACATCAACCACAAAACCAACTGAAGATTTCCGGCCCTTCTCCTTAATATACAATGATGTCCCAGATTCGATATATGCAGTCTTGCTGCATTCAGCCATGAATCCAACACCAGAAAAAACAGGATACTTGCTTAAAATCGTCAGAGTTCTCCGCTTTCCACGGGTATCAGAGAATCTCACACAACTATCTACCTCCAGCTTATTGAGAAATTCTTGGCCATCCACATACAAAATAACATCAGGGGATAGGTGAGGTGGTGGTGGTCCAGCTCCTTGTGGGGTTAGCCAAACTTTGGATGGGCGTACCACCGTTCCAAACGCATTTCTTTTAGGGGAGATTTTCACCACACACGGACCATGTTTCAGTCTTCCAGTTCGAAGCTTTGGTCCAGCCAAGTCCATTAGAATCCGACAAGGTTTCTCCAGAAGCTGAGAGCACCTCTTCACCAATCTGATTATCTTGCTCCATAATTCTGGATTTCCATGTGCACAGTTGATACGAAAAGTGGTGGCCCCTGAATTGATCAGATCAGTTATATGTGTATCGTTCTCCACTACCTCTTGGCCAACTGTTACCATGATATGAGCCATTTTCTGGCCTTGAAGTGTGCCCAGAAGTAGATCCCTATTAGAAGTTACCTTTTTTATCATTGAAGTCATTCCTAAATCCAATTTTTCATCGCCCAATTTTTTAAGAACAGGAAGCCCTTCACTGGAACATGTTTGGCTGAGAAGGGAATCTGATCTTGAGCCAATTAGCATTTGAATACATGCTGAAAGACTGGAAAGAACATGCGGATTTACAGTCTCTAAAGTCAAAAGCCCAATAGAAGAAAGCTCTTCTTTGATCTGTTCTATATCTAGGCATTTTAGGGCCAAATAATGCAATAGGTTTGTCGCGCTTGCAGAGTAATTCCTGCAAATGAACAGGAAGTACGAGTTTATGGCAAAATTCACAACCACAAGCATGATGAATTGGCTTGTTTCCAAAAGACAAGTTTTCGGAAAGGCATATAGTGTATCTGGTTTAGATTGGTGGAAATATCCATAGCTCAGTCCAAACAGATTCAAGGCAATACTTGGAAAAGGAAGAAGCATTGAAACACAGGAACAAAGAGGAACAATAATGTCTATAGCACAAATCTCTTATCCAGAAAAATTTAACGTGTACCTGTGACAAGTTTTAATCCTTGATGCGTTCCATTGTTCCATTGCAAGAATGTGCAATTGAACTGCCTTCAGCTTATCAAGAAGATTCTCTTGGTTTCCCAATTTTGCCACAGTTGCTTGAAGCTCAGTACTTGATTGCACCAGGGAGGCAGCTGTTTCTTTTCTTTGCTCCTCAAAACACTCATCATCATCAGGACAAATAAACACTTCATCATCAGTAAAATGAGGAGAGCTCCGTCTTTGAGCATCGTCCTGTTCAGGTGGCATGCCATATGCAACAATTTTTGGGGTGAGTTTCTGACCCCAGCCTTGAGAAAGCAATATATGATCTTTACGACAAGGAACTTTGGGCCCAAATTTACAAGGAAGAAAGGTGGAGTTCCCATATAATACTATTGACGTGCAATCAGGGAATTTAGCCTGCATAATGAAGAAAAGCAAATGATCCATGCTCAGTAACACTGCTGAAATCCAAATTGAAGTAACTGGATGATAACAGTCAAAAACAAGTCTGAAGTTCCAAAACGAATGTATAAAATAAGTAACCAACTAATGCCTTGAGTACAGGCTAGAAATAAATAAGAAGAGGAAGTGTTAATAAAGAATGTCAAATACAATAAGAAAATCACTGAAAAGACACCATTTATCTGTGGACTACAAATGTTAATCTCTTCTCTGGGCACGGAACATAGGGTGTTAAGAGTTTGAGAAGTCTTGTTCTTTTCACTCATTCAGTAAATAAAAAGTGGCACATGCGACATTCATCCTTCTAGATTCTTCACAAATCAGTCAAAGAGCAACACTTTGGTAGCAGAGAATACGAAGGAAAACTTTACGTTCATGCATTAGATGCAGGTGCCTAATTCCTCTAAGAATGTTGAAGTCGTACTTCATCAATTATTTTCATCCCAAATCAGAGTACACCATAACTTAACAGTGCAAAAAGGTGTAAGAACTACATAATGTGCACTATATGTTTACACCAATCTTCTGGTCACCTTATACTTAATTGCATTCTGAAAATGTAAATGCTTAACCAAAGAATAAGAACTTTAGGGAATAAAAAGAAAGAAGTATGTTCCAGGATGACAAAAACTCGAGCAGCAACCTTCAGCATCAAGGAAGAAGGACAATACTCACATGATTAAGGAGTGCTGTCTGTTCGGTTATAGAGCACACTGACACAGCTCCAATCATCATTAACTGAAGTCTAGTGCCTGCAAATCATAACAAAATCGAGTGGGTTACGAAGATTTCCCTGCATGAAAGAACGTTTCCAATTCACAAGGTTATGTTTTGTTGCGAGCTCTCTCATTCAAAGGACATCAAATCTCAAAACAAATTAAGTCACCAGTGCTCATTCATATAATCTCCAAATCGATGATAAGGAATAATGTTAAGAAGTTTCAATCAGTTCATCAAAGGTTCAACTTTCCAAGCTCGAATCTTATCTGCGTTCATGTTTACTCTTGTACCCGGCAGCGGAGGAAATAAACAGAATACTTTTGAAATTCTCAAAGCCCTAGAAAGAGATAGATGGAAAATTCCAGTTTTTCACCAAAATCCCAACCTTCACTGATAATCATGGAAATGAAAGCTTCATTCTAAACAGTCACATAACATTCCAAATAAGAATTCCATATATGCATATATAATCCACAAACGCTTGGACTTTTAATTTTAATTTTGGTGGTTTGTAAATAGTAGCATCATTAAACTAAATCCGAAGTCCTCAAATCACCAAAAGTCCGAAACAAATCGAGACGAAATTCCAACTAAATCTATAAAAACAAAAGAAAAAAGGAAATGAAATTCAATATTTGCTCCTATACACACAAACACGGGAGAAAAAGTACCGTCGTAAAGCTGCTGTGGGGACTGACGGCTCCAGAACAATCAAAACCAGCTTCGATAATTCGATATCCGCTGTAAATTATCGAGATTTGTTTATGGTAGACACTGTGGAAACCAAAAATATTTAACTTGAGATAAAAAAAAATAAAGAGAAGATGTGGAGTGTGGAGGGCGCGTGCCAGATTCTGTTTCAGAGAAGGGTGAGGTAGAATCTTCCAGCAGCACGATTTATCCCCGAAGTCGCTGAACGCTTTTAGTAACGGTAAATGCTAATCAGCTTTCAGTTACTGTTGCGTTGAAGTTAAGATTACATGATACTGTTTGAGCTCCCATTCATCCATGCTTTTAACTTTTTTAAGTCATTTGAAGGATGTTTAGACGAATTTATAAACATTTTATAAGATATCAAAAAATTGATATTAATATATGATTGTTATAATTATTTAAAAATATAGATATTTGATAAATAATGTAATCAATGTATTCAAAAATAAATAATAGTTCATCACGTTTAGTCTAAAAAATCTATTCAAGTTGTCAGAGTAGGTTTAAGCTCAAAACATTTCCCCCATAAGAAATTTGTTTGATTTGTAAGGCATGAAGTAGATGAAAACAACTAAGCTCTAAGTCCTTTTGGAATGAAAGATATAGTAGAGTAGCAGTAGCATTCGGTTAAGGAATATACGAGGATAGGATACAAGTGAAGAAAACAAACCATAGTAACAACAAATCCCAAATCCATACTATTTAATATTACCACTTCTTTCAACCATAATCCATGATGATATTCAAACGCTTGTTTTAAGCTCAATCACACCATATCTAACATCTATCCTGTCCAATACATGCATGAGAGAACCACTATTATGCCTGGACTTCCTCCGCTCAAGTTGAACAATCCCGGAGAGCTTCCACCTCCCTTTTGACAAAAGATGGCAACGAAAACGCAGCTCTATGCATCTGTCAATCACAACCCAAACAAATAAGTAAACCTATTTCAGAGTATTTTCCGTAACTGAACTGGCTCACCGTGAGAGACCTTGATGAGTGTGTGTAAAATTTGCTAGTATAGCAGCAGAAATATGTGATTTCCGCCAGAAGTGATAGTAGTACAATTGATGGTTAACTAGGAGTAAGAGGTTAATCTAAAATACAAATATATATAATGTAAATTGTTGATGCTTTAAATTATAGTCTACTGTGGAAGTCAATCTACTAACTAGAGTTAACTGGGGAAAGTGCCTCAACCCCGGTGAAGCATTAGAAAAGGCAGATGAATTTGAATAAAAATTCAACATCTTAATATAAAACACAGAAAAACTAGCGATTTAAGTTACAACACAAGAAAAGATACCTCAGAGTTGTAAAACTTAAGTTGCCTCTGGTACTCAAGTGCACCATCCAACTTCTCAATGGGATTGATAGGGTGTTTGAAATCAACAGGTGGCCCCTCCGTTGCACATAACACAAATCCTATGACACCACTGTAAACCCGAGAAAGAAACAATAAGAAGTCCATGAAAACATACCAGAATTTGGATTAGTAAACCTATCATATAATCAGAATGTTCAACTATTGTTGGTGAACATACAAATATACCGAAGGGAAAAAAACACAAAACAATGAAGCTTTCACTAAGCAATTGTAGTGTAACATCAAATAGGAAGACTTCATTAAAGTTACTCGCAAGACACAGGTAAAGCTATACCTTGGATATGTAGGGACACTAGCCCATGCGTAATGGACCGAACCTTTGAATGTTTCATGACATATAGAAATCATATCCTGAATCAGATGTGTATGAAGCCACATACTCTCCGCCATATTACAAAGAACACCACCAGGCCTTAATGCTCTGGCAATGGTCTCAAAAAATGGTCTCTCCACAAGCTCCTGAGCAGGACCTGCACAGAGGCAGGCACCCAATTTATACTATTCTGGAGTATATGGCGCAAGTTGAGAAGATAAAAGAGTATAAGGTGCTAAAAACATATATTTGAGATAAAACTAATATCTCTGAATTGAAAGGTTTGAATGATCAATTCTACAATCAGTTGTTAGAATCAATAGGTCTTCAAATTGTTCATTTGAAAAAATAGAAACCCTTCTTATTGGATGATCTTGATACTTCCCTAAACCGGAAAATAGCAAACATTTTATAAGGGCCGGCCAAATTACCCCCATATGTGCAAATATGCATTGTGGTTGCAGAGAATTCATTTAAATAACATTTTTCAATCAATATTCTTCAGGAAAACTATGGGGAAAAATGAAAAAAAAAAAAAAAAAGGTGAGGACAAAGAGCAAGGAAAGAACAGAAAATGCATAGGCATACGTGTTATAATGTAAATCCTTGGTTAAGAATGTAAACGCCAAAACATTAAGAAAAAAACAAACATCCAGAAAGGTTCAATCTGCTAATAGCATACATACCCACAGGATCTGACGAATCCACAATAATTGCATCATACTTCCCCGGAGGCGTATGTCTTAGAAACTCAACAGCTGTCAAAATCACAACTTATTGAGCATATAACTGAATTACCAATGATGAAGAGTAGAATTACGGTTTCCAGGTTTTCATAGCATAATAAATCTGATCCTCAATGATCATTTGCATTTCAAAATATAGCTCTAATCTATAGGCCAAGATGGTAACGTCCAGTATATGCTTGTGAGGACACTGGCTCAAACTCAATGCAATCAATTGATATGATTTGAACAATGATTAATGCAGGATGCTGGCTACACTTAGTGGCTGTGGGGGGCCATGTCATAATCAACAAGCTAGAGGGCCTGGCTAGAAGTCAACACACATGTTTAAAGCAAGTTAATGCCCTTTGCAACAACTTGATATGGTATTAAAACAGCAGCCCAAGTAAAGAACTTCCAAATTTACACTTGAAATGAAATCAGAGAGAGCAAAGAAAAAAGTTTTTTTTTTGACAAATTCAAGAATGTTTTAGTTCCAAATAGAATATAGCATAACATTTTCAATGTATACTTTAAAGTGCCACAAGTGCATTAAGGTATGTAGAAAGATTTTAGGCATACCATCACCAACATGAAGATGCACCCGAGGATCCTGGAAACCAATAGCTAATTGTGGGAAAAATTCCTTGCTTACCTGTAATGGAGATAGGAATATAACTGCCAGCACAGGAGTATGGAATCAAGAAATTTTCCTGAATTAACTGGAGCACGAAATAAATCACTCACATCGATGACCATTTGATCTATTTCACAAATATCAATCATCTCCACAGAGCTATGACGGGCAATTTCCCGAAGAACTCCGCCATCACCACCGCCAACAACCAAAACCTGTATTCCAAAACAAAGCCAGGGGCTATCAAAATAAGCACATCAGGGTGAGGACAAATCGAAACTTATGCAAATGTAGAAACCATTGAACTCCTGCATACCAAACATGCTAAATACCATTACATTTAACCTTAACATTCTTAATATGGTTTAAAACATAATCATCTTCAAGAATGTCAAGCAATGGGAACCACATGAATGGTAACTACGGGAAAAAAAAGGTTGAGTTTTACTATACCTATTGATTTGACACTATGACTCATTGAATATGTAAATAATACCCCCATTGACAGTTTCAAAAGGGATGTAGGAAGATCTAGAATCCGTAAGATAAAATTATTCAACCATGAAAAGGGAAAGGAAAAAACAAGAACAGAAGAATGAATAGTCAGTAGTTGCAGCCACTTCCTCTCTTGAGATGGCAGCCATCCAAGGCAAAGGCAAAAATTGCTTTCTGAACCAAAAAAGGCTCAAGATTCACTGTAGGGCATCAATATGTACATAGCAGGTCAACTTAGCTCGGTTGCAAAGCCACAAAAGCCATCATGAACAAAGAAGTAAAATCACCTGTTCCCCTAAGTTTGAAGTTAATAGAAAGAGAATAAACTGGCGTAGCAAAACATTGATGCTGCCAAGAGACACAGAAATCAGGAATTTACATTTTTGGGGGCTTCAATGGAACAAAGGGGAAGATGGGCTATCATCTCCTGATAAGCACATTCATCTTTCTCAGTCAGCTGAACAATGCCATCTAGCACAAGCACTTTCCCATATGCTGTGGACTGCAAGGGTGAACAAAGAAAGCATGAGCATATATAACAAGATCAGAACTGACAGGAGGAGCAATTTCAATATAGAGAAAAAGATGGTGAACCTGGAAAACCAGAACCTCCTGGTACAATGACTTTTCCTTGAATAAGATTTTTTCCACCTTTAGCGAATGTGTTTCTCCTACAAGTAGACATGTCTTCACTAAATCAGATACTTTATTCTGAAGAGTGCAAAGGCACCAACACCACTAAAAATCAATTACAGAAGAGATCAACATGTAGTGGTTATCTTTATTCTTCCTCAGGCTCAAAGTCTAACTTCAGCATAAAAATTACAAACAAATTTGATCTGCATACTAATAAGGCAGAATCATATGTCCAAGCTTGAAGCACAAGTGAGCTTGTATGACTCATTAGCACAGTTTAATTTCTCAAAGAATTCAACTCAAACTTCCTTAATGTATTATTTCATATAAAGAACAACATTTCTTTCACACGATGGGATGCAAATAAAGTTGGTCAATTTTGAATATACACCAAGAACACTAGGCACATGTTCAAACTTCAAAGTAGCAGATTACAACCCTCAAGTTGAATAAAGCTGAGAGAGGTCGTTAAGCTAATGCTCAAGTCCATCAATCTTGCATTTACCCATTCAATCTACTCTTTTGTATCAGAATAAAGGCATGCATTGTACCTGGCCACATTGGGTTGTTGAAATAGACTTCCTTCACAGTTTTATCTGTAATCAATACCAGGCAATCACTAAGCCATTTAAACAATTTAAATACAAGAACAGAAGCTATGTTCATACAGCAAAACACAATAGAGAGCAGTCATGTTTTAATACCGGAGGATGACAGAGGTTCAGAGAACCATCCAGAAACAACTGTTGAATGGCATTTGGCATCAAGCTCAGGCTGAGACGCCTTATTTTTCAAGCAACAGGATGGGATAACATCCTCACTGGAGCCATTGCCATTACTCTCCCTCCCATCCATAGTCCTCTGGCATTCCAAACCTTTTCCTGCGTCGCCCTCCATATATTATCCTTTTCTCCTGTGGATCCAGTCTCTGATCACCAAAAAGATAAAAATCAAACTAAACATCAACCCCAGAAGACCAATAACACAATTACATGCTCATAGCCCACAAAAGAAATAAATAATAATGAAACAGAAGGTCTAAATTAAATAATTAAAAAGAAAAAAAAAAAGGCCAGAACTATACATAACCCAACAACAAGTAGCCAAGAAGCCTAAATGGTAATGTGCATACAAGAAACAGCTAAATAAAAATGCAAGTACATATCTCAGAACAAATGAACAAAAAACATAACTATAATCAGTTAATGAAAGAGCAACTAGCCCTCACATAAATATACATGCCAACCGAGATTACAAAGAAAAAACAGAGAAATGACAACAACTACATACTGGTTGACAATCTCGTCAACCAAAATACAGCAAAGAATGCCTAAAACAAATGTTTACCAGCAGAACATGAACGCTACTCTACACTGAAATAGGTTCTTGGCAAGTTAAATAGTGGCCCGTCATTGTGCCAAAGGAATGAAACAAATATATAAAGAATAAAGATAAGCTAACGAATTTTTGGAAGGACTCTAACCGGCAGATTAGGAAAGAAGAGGGAAAACCAGTTCAAGCCACTAGGCAGTAAAATATTTAACGCAAATAGAGCAGCCGATTCTTTACGATATAATTTATTGATGGAAACTGCAATTACAGTCTTTCCTTCTTTAAACATAGAGAACGATCCGAATCAACGTGCTACGTTAACAAAGCAAAAGAAAAGCTGCGTGCCTCTAACGCCATCTATAAATACAAGTGGAAATTTCGCGAAGAAACAGAAAAGACAAGAAAAAACTATAAGCAGCACCATACCGTTGATTAGTGTAGACTCTACTGATTATAGTTATAAACTATTCCCAGGTTTCTCAGAAAAGCGAAGAAAATAAAGAATTCACAAAATCGCCAGAAAAGATCACAGCTTCCCCCGAATAATACATCATGCAAATAACCGCATTTGAAAGATCGTAAACCACAGCTTAAGAAAACGTTCAACTTTTTATAAAGAAATCACACTCCTGCACTTAAACTCCAAAACCGTACTAGGGTTTACGAAATATCCGGGAGTACAGACTCTCTCTTTCCAAAAATGGGTAGAAAAAATACTAAAAAATTTACAAAAACAAGAAAAAAAAAATGTGAAAAACCAAAAAACAAAAGATCTCAGCTGCCTATAAAATGCATGTAGAGAGAGAGAAAATAGCAAGAAACGATTCACATACCTGTTTTCCGCTGTGGTTAACAAGAAGAATCGTGAAAAAAATAAAAATGTACCAAAAAATGGCACCGAAAATACAGCCGATGATAATCTTCTTCAACAGTCAACGAGAATCTTATGGAACGCAGAGATAGAAAAAGAGACTGAAATTTCTTCTCGCTCTCTTTCTTCTCTGCTACGCTCTCTGTGTGTGAACTTTCGAGAAAAGATAGCGTTAATGGAGGACAATTTATATAGCGTGCGTGGAGTATAGTATATTTAATAATTATTATTATTTTGGTATTTGAATTTTCCCCCAATTCGTAGACTTTGATTAATTCCAACTTGGTTATTTAAAATAACAAGAAATATGTTTCCCAAATTAATGCAAATTTTGCCCCCAAATGGTTGTTGTGGACACTTTCATGCCCATAAAAGCTTCACGCACAAATTTATACGTGGAATGTTGTCTACTGTATAATAGTTATTGTCTTTTATAATAGTAAGTGTGATAGAGCAGAACTATTATAATAATTCATATTAGATATTAATATCTACAGAAACAATTATTATTATAATTAATTTATTTGTGATATTAGCAAGTAAGAGATGGGCACGTGGGTACATGGAATATGGCGATCGTATTCTTATTCTTTTAGGAAATTGCTTTATTCTTAGCTCACCAAAGCAATAAAGTGTGCTTTTAGAGAATGCTTTACATGACATGCTTAAAATTGTTAATGAAGGTTGGGATTGGATGCAAAGAAAGTGGATTATTGTTCATGATTAAGTTGTAATTGACTTTGTTTAATCATACTTAGCTCATTACTTTAATCATAAATTAGAATCCGCATGGATTGAGGTGGGGTGCATGCTCATTTCAATATTTCTCCATCATCACAACTTCTTTTTTAAATAATTGTTACGTAATTGGATGTTGTTATATCAATTATTTTATGTTGTGGTTTGGACAGCCCAACTGTCCTAATCAAATTATTTGTGAACACGTTTTCCTTTCTGATACAAAAACAACAAAAAGATTATATTTGTACTATTATATTTGTTGATTAGGGTTTCTGTGCATTCAATATCTATTAAAAAAAGAATTGTGGGTGTGCTGTGTATGTTGGTAGAGTTCTTAGAGAATTGTATATTAGATATTTTTGTAAGTTAAAATTTTCCTAAAAATTGTTAGAAAAGATTGCGTTTGCGTTATGTGTGTTTCCAATAGGTTAGTCAGTTAAAAATCGCATGTGCTCCATGTTCATGTGTGACCGACAGAGTTCTTAGAAAAGATTGTGTATGATCATTGGCCTATGTGTATATATACATGTATATTGAAATATGAATGCAACGTGTCAAGACTAGAAGATAAGTTGATGGAGAAAATGAAAACGTGAGATTTAAGTGAAGTGCAGAGACATGGGCCATCATGATTAATATGGTGGTAGGTTGAATATATAGCCTATATTAAAAATAAATGGGGGCGGACTTTATATAAATTCTTATATTTGAAAATTCAAGTTTGTTTTTCAAGACTTTTACAATATATTTGAACTGATATAGTATGGTAATCCACTTATGACCAACATTTGTGAAAATAAGAAATATTCAGTTCTATGAATACTTTATCCACTATGTTATCCACAAAATACCAATGATTTGGTTGAATTAGCATCTTCACCTTCAATAAATCAGAAATTATGGGCTTAAATCTATATTTCCATACCCTTCATCATAAAATATATATATATATATATATATATTGCCCATAAATCGACCAAATCATTATCAAAATAAATAATAGGTAAATATATAATGATTTTTTTTAAGTTTGATATAATTATCAATATATTTTCATTATTTAAAAAATTACTAATACCCCTTGATTTTAATAGCTGTCTAACAATTAATTAATTCAATCCGTTAGTCTCTGTTCGTTTTTTCAATTTTTTGTGGTGATCTGATCAAAATGTCTTCGTAGACTAAGAACTGTTTGATTTTTTTAAATAAAATACAATAAGGGTAAAATTGAGAATTTAATACCTTCATCCAAGAATTATATAATTTCATCAAAATCATGAGGGTATTCGTAATTTTTAAAACAACGAGTGAGTATTCATAATTATATCAAATCTCAAAAGAGTTCGTTGTAATTTATCTTAAATAATATATATATATATATATATATATATAAAAGACGAGTTGTAAATCATTTATTGTGAACTGAGTAATTAAGTTTTGAACTGACAACCTACTAGAAATAATTGTATTTATTAAGTGGGGCATTTGAGAAATTATTTAGTAAGGGTCTAAGAACCCTAATCAAATATTTTCTTGACCTTATTAAGATTTCAAGTAACAAGCCAATAAAAATTAATATGGAAAGACGTGTTAGCTAGAAAGAATAATCTTGACATCGACGTCCCACCTAATTCATTGCACTCAATATAAGTATAAGGGTATTTCTACCACCTTAACATATTCTGTAAACTATTTTAAAAACTTATCAAATTAATGTTATAAAGTTTTCTTATCATTTTCTTAAAATAAGAATTGCATATGATAAACTCACTAAATAAGATGTTGGAATTCTGTAAGTTTTTTTTGAAAAAAAAAAAAATGAGGAAGTCCTAATTTATTTTAAGATTTTAGCTATTCCTTCTTCCGAATTAATTAAAAGTTTTATAAGCTTCATCGTCTTATTATCCAAAAACTTATTTTCAACGATACATACACTCTACCATTAAAATATTAATATTAAATTATTCTTTTTTCTAAAGCTTAATTTTTTTGTTAAGATGATTGTTTAACATCTTGTAGATATATAAATTTATAAAATTGTGAATTTAAGCAGAAGCCTTGGCTGAAAATAAACTATCAAATTTTGTCTTTGGGCTTAATTAGATCAAATTTGGAGGTCACTTATCTAAATATATTTTCATTTCTCGACAAAATAATTTTTTTAGAATGTTCATGCTATAGAATTTCTTTCCTTAGAAAGAAAATTTAAAATTGTACAAGATACATGTATGGGTGATTTATTCCTCATAAGTATTAAAGTGTATGGTGCAGGCAGGCTAGGGGCCATGGTGAAACTTAGAAAGGACCAGGCTGCACATGGATTGGTCCACTTGATAATTAACTGCTAGGTACCACTCATTTATTCACAATGCCAGTGGACCATTGATATATACATGGCAACCACTATTCTTCATATTCGGTATAGTTATAAAGGTACACACGTTGTTTGAAAAATTATAAATATTTTTTTAATTTTAACATTCGTCTAATAATGAACACATTTCATTGAGTTTTTTATCTAATTTTTTGTAGTGAATTTATTTAAACAATCCCTAGTAAATTGAAATTTTATAATTTTTTGCAACTTTTTAGAATATTTTCATTGACTAAGCATAACAAGTGCAATTACAACACTCGTAATATGATTGTAAAACTGTACACTAGTGATAAGATGGATTTAAGTTTAATGAGACTTACTACTTCCTAGTATTTTCTATATGTACACATTGATCATGTGTGATGGTAGGAGGGGTCACCACAAAACAAATATCAAGGTAATTAATTAAGACATTCACGAAAAGCCACATGTATAAAGTTCATGGCGCAAAACGTGTTAGAAGTCATTGTTTTAAAAGAGACAAGACACCTTATAATAATAATGATGATATTGATGTTACATGTTCCAACTTTGTCTACAAATATTTTGCTCACAAACGAACAAAATGTCGGTCCGTACACTCTTATCTGATTCTTTTCGGGTGTACAAATGACACTCACTGTGTGTTTAGATGAGGAAGATTAATTAGGTTTTGGGGCTATAGAAGAAATGAGTTTGTATATAGGAGCATGAAGAACATAAAAATGTGTGACTCTTGAAGCGTTGATAAAAACAGTGGCATCCCCACCACTCTAATTTTGATGAGGGTGAAGGTGTAAACAGGGGATTATATATTGCCACATGCCAGATTAAACCATTGAGATCCTGGAACTATACAACTACATCATATATTAATAATCTGAATACGTACGTATGTGTATTAGGACAACGAATGTTGGGATTGGGCGGATACAGAAGAGTTGAGCTCCACCACAGTTACACTTATATTGTCTCTGCTACCCCTAGCCATAGCTAACTCAGCCAGCACTGCGGCTGCCTGAGCAGCACCAGTGCCGCTTTTACTTATTAATGAATCACCAAATTGGGTATGGGTATGAAAATGATGATGATCTTGGAGCATGGGAACATGAAGAATATTGCTTCTCTTAATTTGTCCCTGTAAACACTTCCTTACCACCTGGCATGCAACATCATTAGAAACAACATCCCACAGTCCATCACTTGCCACTATCAAGAACTCGTCCGCATGGCTTCTACTCACAACTCTTACTTGGGGTTTTGCTATCACAAATGGTTTCAGATAATAATCACCTGCAATCAAACATATCATATGTATGTGTCCCTGATTTCTCTTTATCCAATTTAATAAAAACACAAAACCATTCATTTACATATGATGTCCAAACAAGTAGTCTAGTAGTAGTATACCTATAGATCTTGAAGTGGCAAGAACGCCTAAGACTCTATGTCCGTTCCAATTGATGACCTTCCCTCCACATGCTTCAATCCTCCCCAATTCATCAGCTCTATCAGGCTGCCATTTAATACAATTTCATATTTAAAAAATTGATCAACACAAGAGTATCATACAAACTTCTTTTCAACTACTGTTGCACAACTATACATACTAGCTACCAGTTTATACACACTCATTATATGCACATATACAATATTATTACAATGTTGTCAAATATATATTTTCTCACCAAACTATCCTTATCAAGATAAAGGCATATCTCCTCATGTGCATTAATGAAGATGTATAATAGTAATTTAGTAATAAGTCAATATCGATCTTCACTCATTTTCTTTAAATTAATATCAACAAATTCGATAAATTTTAACCAATGAATATCTATTTGTTAAATAGAAACAAATGTGAAAGTAGTAGATGCAATTTTTTAATCTATATGGAGTTTTGCACAAAATTCAGAAAAAGGAGGTGCAATTATCCCTCATATAATAATCACAAGATAATAAAGAAAACTAGTACATAATAGCGCCACTTATTGGGTCAATTGATGATGCAATCAATTAAGTAAAATATAAATTGAAGTTATCTATAGTCAATGGTAATTGTTAAAGAAAGAAAAAGGTAAATATAATTTTTTGAAACTATAACGTTGAAGGATGCATATAGTAGAGTGTTTGAGAATGTTGATTTTAGTTTGAGAAACCAAATTTCTATTTAAATCTCCCAACTTTAATTTTCTTTAAAAGAATTTTTATTATTTTTATATAAATAAATAAAATAGAATACAAGTTACAAGAATAATTCATAAAAAATTTGAATTTATATTAATAAAAAATAATCGATAATTAAAAAATAGTTATACATAAAGAGTATTTTGAGCAATCCACATCTTGCCTACAAAAGTAATTTTTCTAAGACCTTAAACCTTCAGATATAGCATAGAGATAGAGAGTGTTTGTTTTGATCCGCGTTCCCCCCCATGATAGGATTGCGTACCATGCATAGTTACACATTTTGCTTCATAATATTAAAATCTAATAGTAATTTATAAGATAATATATACTATCGCATAATTATTGAAGGTAGGATTAAAATTTTTATTACTTAATTACCCTCCCACTTTCTCCACCGTCTGCTTGTCTCTCCTTTTTATAATAATTTAATAGTTAGATACAATAAAAAAATATTTCATTTTTTTGCGACTTGTAAAAATATTTGACTTGTGATTATTATTAAATTTAAAAAATAGAGTTTACACTCCTACTTTTATAAAGATTTAAACATTCTCTCTTGGACATTTATTTTGAACTTTCAATGTGGAAAAAAGAAAAATTCATTTTGGATATTGAGATATTTTGTCATTGTTCACAAAATGACAACAACTTAAAAAAATGGATAATTTTAATAGTGCTTTTACATTTAATTATATTTTTAACCAAATACTAAATTATATGAAATATCATTTTTTTTTATTTAACATATCACAATAAACCAATCCGCATATGATGGATAATGGATCACTTTTATATCATTCTATTTCTTATCTCACACACTCTCTTCTTACCTAATTCTATCACCCAAATCAAACCAAGCCTATAGAATACTTCTCACACACTCTCTTTTTGATTATGCAGCCAAAAACAGGTGATAGGGATATATTTTACTACTCCTTTTGGTGGCTCCAGGGTGCTCCGTACAACAAAATTCAACTAATAGTTACGTGACAATCATTTTTAAAAAAAAATCAAAATGACACTTACACCCCTTTAAAAATTCACTATTTACATATCATTAATAACTTAATACTAACATTATAACATAATTAATTTTGATTAACCATATTGGAAAATTCAGATCAATACCCATTATTATAAACATGACAAACAAGAAATTAGTTAATGTTATAACAAAGTCTTAATTGTATTCACATATCCACCACAAAAAATTAAGATAGATTAAAGCACTTTTATTTTTGTTGTACTAAACAAAACTATTATTTTTATTTTCTCCTATTATTTTATCTTAATTTTCCCCTTAAGGAAATAATGCCAATAAAAGGGCAGCTGTTAAATTAATCCACCACCAAAACTCAGACCGATTAAGTTGATATTATATGAAATAATAATAACTAAAAATGGAAATGGAGTATATAATAAAATATTAAATTTTCATGCATAATCTGTTCACCTTGTGATCATCCGACAACTGTACGGCCACGCCGCCGCTGGAAAGCACTGCCCTTGAATCGCCGCAATTGGCCACCACAATCTCCTCCTCCCCTACCACCGCAACAACCGCCGTCGACCCCGTCGTTGCCACCGATGCGCCCTTCTTATTCACCTCTTCGTCCATCTTCTCGAACCCCGCCACCATAACCTTTTCCCACTCTATCTCGTCGGTGCTTTCTTCTTCAACAATATTCACCAGCAACTTATGCAGCATCTCACCACACGCGTGAGCCACGCGCCACCCCCCATGACCGTCATACACTCCGAAAAAGTCGTAACTCTTTCTACCTTTTCTCAAAAAACCTAATTCCACCGCCACCGCGTCCTCCATTTCTCTTCTCCGGCCGATGACCGATACCGTTCCGTGTGACAAGCATTTCACTTCTCTAGATCCGCCGACTTCGTTTTCAGAAAACTGAACTACTAATGCCTTTTCGATTAGGCCGGTCGTCTCCTTTTCAACTTCGGATCTCTTTTTCTTCAAATCTACCTCATCCTCGGATGAAATTAACCCATCCCCCGATTTTTCTGGGGAGAGTGACCTAACTCTCCGGAGCTCCATTCTTTTCCGGCGGAAACTTTTCGGTAATTTCTTCGCTTCATGACCATTTTCCAGTTCTAATTCCCCATTTTCCAATTCCAACAAAATTTTCCCCCGGCGACAGCCATCGTCGGAGGACATAGATTCTTGACTTGAACTATCAAAAATCATCACCGGTCATTCATCAAACAACACGGCGAAGCGTCACGAATAAGAGAAAAGCAGTAGACGGACACGGTGCATGAGAAAGCAGGACAAGTGAGGGAAAATCTGAGCCGTCTTGCATTAAATAAGTCGGGGAATCAGATAGGCGGCACGTGTTGAAAATAACGGCGGTCAAGTAAAATAATGAGTGCACCGAACCACGTGGTCGGTGGCGATGGAGGGGTGGTGAAAAACGTGGCAGTTGGATCTGGGGATGAATGGTTTTGGGGGGACCCCTAGAAGAGAAGGAGAGGATACGTGGCGGGTGGGGTTGATGGAAAGTATCAATGGAGAAGATTTGGAACGTTGACTGTTGGGATACTGGGTGGACACGTGGTGGGGGGATGGTCTCTCACCTCGTACCACGTGTCACCTGCTCATAATTTTCTGCTTTTCTTGTCTACCTTCTCTACTTTGATGTACAAAAATTTAAAAATATTTATTGTTTGTTTTAATGAATACAAGCTATATAGGTGGGGTGAAAGACCAAAAAAAAATCTCATTGAGATATTTTATTGCAAGAAAATAAAACCAAATGGTTATGAAAATATCGGATTGGATTTTTTATTTTGATAATTTTAATTTTACTTAATTTATTTATGTCACATGTATTAATAATTTTTTTGAATTGAAATTAGCGACAATAGTTAATTACTCACTTCCATATATTATATTGATTTTCGTAAACGTCTTATTTAATTACAAATATATTTATCTCAACGGCAATGAGAAATTCTCAAAATTAGTTTCTTTTATCTTCAAATTTTTAAGAAGTTGTAGTTTTGGTTTTTGTCCTTTTTCTTGTAATATTAATTTTGTGGATGGTTCGTCATTTGGAATAATTTGTTCATTTATAGAAATGAGACTGTAGTTTGAGAAAAGTTGTTCCCATATCCGACATGGATATTATAGAGAGATTTTTGTATCAATTAAGACTTAAAAAAAAGTGTGCAAAAACGAAATTAAAAATGTGTAGCTACTTTTTTCTTTACGTGACCATTTTTTTCCTAATTAATGACCTATATTTATATTTTCTTCTCTCTCTCTATCTTTTTTTCTTTTTCTTTTTTTTTTCTATTTGATATTGTTTTGGGTTTGTAACTTTGTCTTTGCATTGATGGCAATTATATATATAAATTTTATCCATTGTTCACTTGGTGTCAAGTTGTGTAGGTTTTGACATTAGATTTATATTTTGATCGATGAGCTAAGTACATATACGGATACATATATATTTGAATTATGATTGTAAGTTGTTAGAAGTGGTTAAAAGTGTTTCGTTTTGATTTTGGGCCATTTCTGAGATGGCCTAAAATATTTTTATGTTTGGCTTGAATTATTTTGTTCATTTTTTATTAATTTTGACTGTTTTATAACAGTATTATAATTAAAAAATAATATTTATTTTAATCCACTCATAATTAAATAAATTAATACATACTCATATATTTATAAGTATATATAAAAGAGACATGATTTAACAATGAACGGTACTTTTTGTCTTCTACTAACCAACATTAAACATACCATTTTTTTTTCTATTATCTCCAAAAATAAATTCAGACATACATACTATCTCTAACACAATACTTATTTATCTTTACTTAGAAAAAAATTATACATATTTGGATTTATATTAAAAAAAATTATGCATGCATATTTAAAGTCGAGAACCGCTAGTTATACATATTTAGAGTCTCTTTTTTCATTTCGTTAGAAAATATCTAGAGATGTACATATGCTCAACTTTCAAAATGACATATATTTTAATGGGACCGACGAAGGTATAGAGGTTAATATTACTATTAATAAATGCAATATGAAATTAAAAATATAAAAAAAAAATGGGATTATTTAATATAAATACGGAAGTTTGTGGATGCAAGTTTGTAAACAAATATAAAATTTTAAAGAAGTTTTATATAAAATTTAGAAACCCTTAGAATATTCTAAAATATTTTTGAAAGAGTTTTTGAGAGCTTCTTAACACACCATTAGGATTAATCTCCATTGTCCATTCAAAAAGGGAAGTGTATAAATATCATGTTGTAGTTCATATTTTATAATCAAATTTCAGTATCCATATTTTTATAAAAGTTTTATCAATACAATATTTTTCTTATATTTCAAACATTATCTAAGAATGGAGGAAGAAAAAAATAAATATTAAAATGCTGACATTGTCCTTGGTAATTGCAAACTGGTCGGGAATGGGGATTGCCTCTTCTTTCAATGAATGCACATAAGCAATTCTATCAACAAATACAATCAACACGTGGATTTCAGGAGTCAATGTCTTCACATACCTCCCAAATCGCTCAACAACATATGCCTTTTTCTCACGCGAATTGGGGGATCCGAATTGTACCTGAGAAGAATCTAATTTATAAACCAATGTAAAATACTCACCACTATCTTCTCATTTAGAGTGTCCCTTTCCTCAAAGGTCTTGTCAAGAGTTATCTTACCCAGCTCATTTCGCATGGTAGTCTGTGCAAGCTGAATCACAACATATAATGGATTCTCAACTCCATATGATGCCAACTTTGGGTCCACTATCTGCAGATTCAAAAGAAATATATCAACATTTCAGAAGTTTATTGATAAGTATTCACATTCATGTCAACCAATATGATATACTAAGCCTACGTGCCTTGACATAGAGGAGACCATCAATTAGAATGCTGACATTGTCTTTGGTAATTGCATACTGGTCCGGAATGGGGATTGCCACTTCTTTCAATGAATGCACATAAGCAATTCTATCAACAAATGGAATCAACACGTGGATTCCAAGAGTCAATGTCTTCACATAGCTCCCAAATCGCTCGACAACATATGCCTTCTTCTCAGGAGTCAATGTCTTCACATAGCTCCCAAATCGCTCGACAACATATGCCTTCTTCTCAGGTATTTGTTGATTCCATTTGTTGATAGAATTACTTGTGCATTCATTGAAAGAAGAGGCAATCCCATTTTCGACCAGTCTGCAACTACCAAGGACAATGTCAGCATTCTAACTGATGAAGTCCCCTATGTCAAGGGACATAGGCTTAGTATATGATGTTGATTGACATGAAGCCTTCTTATGCCCAATAACTGACTAGCGCTTTGCCACTTCTTCTTTCATATAAAATTGAGTGTTTGTTGGTCGCCTTACTAGGGCTTTAGCCTGAATAAATCTCCTCAATTTCTTCTGCTAAAACTC
>NC_026148.1:9168613-9211507 GCF_000512975.1 Sesamum indicum | reverse complement strand
TGAACAGAAAAATGAATATCGTCAAAACATGCATTTTGATAATGATGTTTACATTTTACTAAAAGGCATTGAACTAATGAACTAATTTGAGAAGAAAATGTAAAATCAATGTCAAAGATATTCAAATTCTTGGGGCACGAAATTATACAAATAGGTGCAATAAATTTAAAATTCCACCATCCAAATTCTTGAATCCAATAGCAAACATTACACTAAAGATTAACAACTTACACAGAGAGACACAAACTACCATAATAATAAACCCTAAGGTCCACCCTGATAAACCCCATTATTGATTCTACCAGCCTCCTATTGTTTCTTAGGCATGCAGCTTACAATCTTCGTTGTCCGAATGAGATTGTTCCAGAAAAGAGCCTTTGAACAAGAGAATTGAGGTTCCTAGTTCGAACCCTGTAGGGACCGAAGAGAACCCGAAGGCAACTATGTCATTACTTGTCTATTGCTGTCTTGTTGCCTCTTTACAAATTCTTCATCTCCTTCCGCATCACTGAGATATTTGTCAACTTGGATAGCTGCTTGTCTGCCTTCAATTGGTTGAGATTGTCCATATTCGACAATCCTCAGCTGCAAAGACCCCTTCGACATTGGTTGAGAAGCGGCCATATTCAGCTTTGAAGTTTGATCAGTTGTCTCGTTCCAATCCCAGTTTGTCAGCAAGCGTCTGAAAGGGAAGGGAAATGTTAATAATTCAAGTTGGTAGAAACCCAACAAACTGTCCTGTGGTTTTTCTCGTGCCCCACAGCTCTAGATTAATGAAGGGAATGGAAAAAGGGAAATTATACTTTTATCAGTTACTAACCTCTTCAAGGCCAAGGAATCCCATGGCCAGCAACACCAGATCAGCTTCAATAATCTCCTCTAAACCATCAACTTCCTTAAATTGAAATCTTCCACTTGCATCCTTCTCCCAATTGATGCTCATAACCTCAGGTCCTTTCACCACTCCGTTCTCATATCCTATAAAGCGTTTTGTCAACACTTGGTACGACCTCGGATCTTTACCGAACTTGGCAGCAGCTTTCCAACTGAAAAATTAACGTTAAAACAATGCTTTCAAATAGATTCCAACTAAAAAATTTATGTTAAAACCATGCTTTCAAATGCAGGAACTATCTCCGAAGTGATAATGAGGAGCACATAGAAGAAAAACAAGACCCACCAATTCACATTGCCTCTAAGTGTGTTAATTTCTCCATTAATCACAAATTCTATTTCAATCAAGTGATGAAGTAATAAAACTCTTTTTGCAACAAAATCTGTGTTGATGGCACTTCCAATTTTCAGACAGCACGGAACACTATGCTGCTTGACCGAACACAAACTCCTTTCCACCATAAGAAAGGTTTTATCTTAAAAAGTGTATCATGGCAGAACCAACCAAGTTTCTGCAAACATTATTTACTTCATAATGAGGTTCCTTACTAACTCACTGAAAGAATCCAATCTGGCATCTAAAATCAAATGGTGATCAAGGGTGTGGAAGAACTTAAGAGATCATTCATACATCAATGGCTTTTAACTGACCTTTGTAGACGACAGTCCTGTTTAAAAACCACACAAAGGTCGAACTAAAATTTCCTCGATGACTAAAACATTCCACATTCGTTGGGCGCAAGAACAAACCTCGAGGATAGAGAACATATGCAGAAGTCTCTCGCTCCTCCATGTTGAAGGTTCAAAGCAGCTCGAATAGCTACCATTGAAACCTGCATAGTATGTACATATGCAATGACACGTAAAAAGGATTACTGGTGACAAAAAGCGAAAAAGGAGCAGAACCTTATTTAATTCGTCTTAGGATATCATTTTCACAACTAAAAGTAAGCACCTGTTGTTCAAAATCAGCCTTTGACCTGGGAGTGGCAGTAAGAAAAACTTGCTCAATCACAGGCTTGGGCTGCAGCGCAAACTTGCCCAATCCTGAGTTATCTGTGGGGACAAGACGCCACCCAAGAACTATGTGGCCAAGTGATTCAGCCACCTATATAGGGCAACGACAAAGTGCATAAACCATAGGGAAACTTGTGCCTTCACTCGTTGCAGTTGAAATTAGATCATTCACCAATAATCATTGCACGTGCATTTCCCATCCTTGATGTGGTGAAACCTATTTGAGTCCCTCAACACTATCTCCCTCCCAGTTGCCACTGATATGTACTTCATTGCAGCATGACAATCTCCACATACTCGAAGATTTTTAAAAATTCTGATTGGTTTTGGCTTTGATGTGCTTATAAGACCGTATGCCAAAGCTATTTTCTCACTATGCTGAAACAAATATTGTTCCTTCTGCTCCTCCTCCACTTCATGCAGTACAAAATTCGTGTCTGGGACATAGCCCATCTCTTTTATTTTGATTGCCAAATGATCTAATTCTTCATATATCTCCCTAGCCTCGGGGTGTTTGGTATCCCCTACATAAAACTTATGCACCTTGTTTGCAATTTCTATCCAGCTACAACCTGCTTCCTTCACCAAATTCCTATCTTTCATGCCTTTTCTAATTCTCGCTGCATCTTCCCACTGGCTCATAGAAGCATACAAGTTTGATAGTAAGACATGTGCTGCTGGATCATTTGGATCCTGTTGAAGGATCATCTCAGCAACATGTTTACCAAGTTTCATATTACCATGAACACGACAGGCACCTAGCAACGTGCGCCAGACTAGAGCATTAGCAATAAAAGGCATTGAATTAATGAACTCTACGGCTTTGTCCAAAAATCCTGCTCTTCCTAATATATCGACCATGCATGCATAGTGTTCCATTCTTGGTCTTATCCCGTGCTCTTTGTACATCATGTCAAAATGCCTCCATCCCTCATCAATTAGGCCTGCATGACTACAAGCTGACAATACAGCAATATAAGTAACCTCATTGGGTTCTATACCACAATCGAGCATTTGCTGGAATAATTCCAAAGCTCTTTTAGCAAATCCGTGTTTAGCAAAACCTGTGATGATAGATGTCCATGATATTACATTTCGATCTTCCATTTCGCTGAAAACTTGATATCCAGCTTCTATGTTACCGCACCTAGTGTACATGGAGATCAAAGCATTGCAAACACAAAGGTTAGACTCAAATCCTACTTTCAGTAAGCGAGCATGTATTTGCTCTCCTCTCCCAACTGCTCCAGTACTCGCAGCTCCACTCAGGAGACTAGCAAATGTAAAAGCATCAAGACCAACACTAAAATTTTCAATTTGATTAAATATTTGAAAAGCCTCATCAGCATCCAAATTTCTGGTGTAACCATTGACTAATGCATTATAAGAAACCAAATTCTTATCAAATAAGAATTCAAAGGCTTTCTGTGCATCTTCCATCCTATCACTCTTGGCATACATGCTAATTAGAGAATTACCAACACAATTGACTGTTGCAAGACCCAATTTCAATGCATGTCCATATACTTGTTCACCCAATGCCGGATTAAATAGATTCCCGCATGCCTTCAACAAACCAGCAAATGTAAAATGATTTGGTTTAACTCTACCCTCTGTTATCATCCTACAATACAATGCAATAGCTTCGTCATCACGCCCCCCATTTTGCACATATCCAGTGATAATCGCAGTCCATGACATGACATTATGCTCCGGAATTCTATCAAAAACTTTTCTAGAGTCATCAATGGATCCATCCACTGTAGATTTCGCATACATATCCACCAAACTACATCCCACACAGACATCCAAAGATAAACCATTCTTGACAACCCAACCATGCAACTGCCGTCCAATACGTAGTGCTCCCAGTTCGGAACAAGCCGATAAACCACTACTAAATGTAAACCGATCAGGAACAAACCCCGAAACAACCATATCCATAAACAAGCCAATCGCATCTCTTGGAGACCCCATTTGAGCAAGCCTCGTAATCATCAAAGTCCAAGAAACAGCGTTCTTATCGGGCATTTTGTCGAACACTTTGTTTGCTGACTCCAAATCACCAAACCCCTTTACGAACAAATCAATCAATGCGCACCCAACGCACACATCAGACTCAAAGAATCCAGTCTTCATCAAATATCCAAAGATCACCAACCCAATCCTCGCATATTCTCGACTTGAACACGCCCGAATTGCGGCGGAGAAGCAAAATTCATTCGGCCACTCCCCAAACTCCAGCATCTCGCAAAACAGAAATATTGCTTCCATATTCAAACCATTATGCGCGTAACACGAAATCATCGCACTCCACGAAACCAAGTCCCTCATTTCACCCATAGAACTAAATATCTCTTCCGCTTTTCTCCAGTCGCCGCATTTCCAGTACAAACTAATGAGCGAATTGAGCACAATAGCATCAAGCCCGAGCCTCGAGGCGGTAAGCTTGGAGTGGACAAGTTGACCCAGTTCGAAGTTCCGGGTACGGATGCAGGACTTGAGGAGCACGGAGTAGGTGGTGAGGTCTGGGGTGAGATTAGTGCGGGACATGAGATCAAGAATAGAGATTGCTTCCTGAACGCGGCCGGCATCTGCTTGGCGGATGAGACGGTCTTTGAGTGTTTGGAAGGTGATGCTTCGGGGAGGTCGGAGGGAGGTGACATTGTGGCGATTAACTTTGAGTGAAGGGGAGGTGGGGGAAGGGAGAGAAAGGCTTATCATCTTTTCATAATTCTCTCTCTAAAATCAAACCCTTTTCTCAATTTTTGTTATTGTCTGCATGTCATAGTTTATGATTACCAATTTATCCTTTAACATGATAATGCAGATACATATTTTATAACGGTGGTTTGCTCAATTAATATTTATTTAAATTAGTAATAAATTAATTAAAAATAAATATAAATTTTTATAATATCAATAAATTCGATAAATTTTAATTGATGTAGTTATCTATTTATTAGATTTAAACAAATATTGATGAAGTTCATTTTTCTTCCAGAACCACACAATTCAAAATGACGCTAATGTCTTGAGTTCTTGAAAGGGATTAGGAAAGGGTTACTTTATTAGGGCCCCTACTCATTTTAAATTAATCACAATGATTAAATAAAATAAAGCTATATCAAGTAATATTTTTACATTCAAGCCCTTGATTACTAATAGAGAGTAAGCTGAATATTTGCACTAATCCCCATTTACCATTACAAATCCACACTACTTGATATTACCTAACATTGCTGGCCAGATTTAAATACTCCCATTTTAGTGACATAAAGCAATCAGTTAAAATTTCTAATAAGCCAATTATCACAAGCCCATCTGATTGACGATCAGACAAAACGTACAAATCTAACAAATCCAATTTTAAAGCCTTTCATGCAGGAACAAGTGTTAACGAAGAGAGTATTACAAAATCATCATCATCATGGTTAAGAACAATGGTACGAACAACCATTCCAGAAAATAATGCAATAACAGTTCAATGGGACTGGAAAAACCACAAGTGAATAAAGTAATTTGGCAAAACTAAAATCCCCCCCATGTATTTAACAGACAGACAACCTGTACATTTATTATTTATTCCCTTAAACCTGGCAATCCGCGCCAGCACTTAAAACGAACAATCATGCTACAACTTATAAACAAAGAGACAAACTACCATAATACTAAATCCTAAGGTCCACCCTGATAAACACCATTGCCGATTCTACCAGCCTCCTGTTGCTTCTCAGGCATGCACCTTATGATCTTCGTCGTCTGAAGGTGATTGTTCCAGGAAAGAGCATTTGAACGGGATAATTGAGGTTCCCAGTTTCGAACCTTGTAGGTACCACCAAGAAGCCGAAGACAACTATGTCATTACCCTTTGTCTGTTGCTGTCTTGTTGCCTCTTTACAAATTCTTCATCTCCTTCGCTAGCAACAGTGGCATCACTGAGATATTTATCAACTTGGGCAGCTGCTTGTCTGCCTTCAGAGATTGCCCACACCACTAGAGATTGTCCACGTCGGCAGTCCCCAGCTGCAAAGACCCCTTCGACATTGGTTGAGAAGCGGCCATATTCGGCTTTAAAGTTTGATCGGTTGTCTCGTTCCAATCCCAGTTTCTCAGCAAGCGTCTGAAAGGGAAGGGAAATGTTAATAATTCACGTTGGTTGAAACCCAACAACAAACCATCCTGTGGTTTTTCTCGTGCCCCACAGCACTAGATTAATGAAGGGAATGGAAAAAAAGAAAGCCATACTTTTATCGGTTACTAACCTCTTCAGGGCCAAGGAATCCCATGGCCAGCAACACCAAATCGGCTCCAATAATCTCCTCTGAACCTTCGACTTCCTTAAATTGAAATCTTCCACTTGCATCCTTCTCCCAGTTGACGTGCACGACCTCAAGTCCTTTCACCACTCCATTCTCATCTCCTATAAAGCGTTTTGTCAACACTTGGTACGACCTCGGATCTCTACCGAACTTGGTAGCAGCTTCCTGATGTCCATAATCTACGCGGAATACGCGGGGCCACTGCCAACATTGTAGAAATTGGAAGTTCACTTTGTTGTTCAGGAAATAAAATGAGGAAATGGCAAAGAAGAGGGAAAAAAGAAGAGACTGGACTGTATAAAGCCTATTCGCCAGAATAGCCAGACTAGGAGGAACTTGTTAAACCTGAGGCCAAGGGTTGCCTGGAGCCCTGGTACGTGGTGGCTCGGGGAGAAGCTCTAGATTTACAACACTACTGCATCCATGTCTAATAGATGTCCCAATACAGTCTGTGCCAGTATCACCTCCACCAATCACCACCACTTTCTTGCCCTTAGCAGAGATATAGTTTCCGTCCTGAAGTTTGCTATCTAGTAAGCTTTTTGTGTTTGCATGAAGAAACTCCATTGCAAAATGCACACCAGAAAGGTCTCGTCCAGGAACAGGAAGGTCCCTGCCAGATTAGTCAGAGTTCATCAGTTAATCTCATCTTTGCGTGTGACAACGTTCAAACTCAAAAGTCAATTAAGAATTGCGCAAGTCATTATAGCAAACCTTGGTTTTGTGGCTCCTACAGCCAAAACAATGGCATCATGCTCCTCACGAAGCCGATCTAGGGAGTATGAAGGGTCTTTTCCAACATTAGCATTAACGACAAAGTTGACACCTTCCTTTTCCATGAGGTCAACCCGTCTCTGGACTATATCTATTTTGTCAGCCTTCATGTTCGGCACTCCATACATCATTAGACCACCAATTCTGTCAGCACGCTCGAATACCGTCACAGAGTGACCCATCTTATTTAACTGATCAGCAGCAGCTAAACCAGAAGGCCCGCTTCCAACAATAGCAACTCTTTTTCTGAAATAATGAGGTAATTGACACCTTATTTTCCACAGATGAGCATAGCAGCTCAGACACACACACACACATATATATACAACCAGGCCAAAAAACTGAAGGCAGAGATAAAGTATTGCTTCAGGAGGAAAGAAATAAATCAATCTATATAAAAGCAACAGACAATGTAATATGATGGAATGCATAGAAAAAACATACCCAGTTCTCTTCAAAGGAGGTCGTGGCACCATCCATCCCTCCTCAAAAGCTTTATCTATGATGGAACACTCTATACTTTTGATAGAAACAGGATTTTCTATGATACCAAGTACACAAGACCCTTCACAAGGTGCAGGGCATACACGACCTGTGAACTCTGGGAAGTTGTTGGTCTCCAGAAGCCTGTCTAATGCTTCACGCCATCTATTTTGGTACACCAATTCATTAAATTCAGGTATCTTATTCCCAAGAGGGCATCCAGAGTTCTCCTGCAAGTTCCATTTACATGAGGTCAGTACTGTTTAAGAAAAATAATCCAATTAAAGTGGACAAATACCACTAACTTTCTTACCTGATGGCAAAAGGGAGTACCACAATCCATACAGCGAGCAGATTGAGTTTTCAACAATGGTCCAGGCTTTAACTCTTCCATGACTTCATTCCAGTCATTCACTCGAACATTTGGATCCCTATATGAAATCCCCTCTCGCTCATAAGCAACAAAACCCCGATGCTTGATAGCATCAGGCACCCGTGTTGGTCTCTTCAATGATTTTTGTTGTTCAACCTATCCATTCAGAAACTCTTTAGAAACTGATGGACCCAACAAGCTGCTTTTGATCAATAGATTCACATAGAATCAACAACCAAAATAGAAAGAATAGAAGACAAAACATCACTCTCCTGAATCGCCTTAGCAATGAATACCTATAAGTTATTAGAGAGACATTCTCCCAGATAAAATAAGTTTAAGCACATAAAGAGACATTCAGTAAATTACTAATTATTCAATGCACCAGTAAACATCCAAAAGAGGATGTCATGTTGCTTACGAAACAAAGTCTATGCACCCTTCTCGTCCTAAAATTTAGGACAAGTGATTTTATCAGGGCTTACGTTGCAGATGAATTACAGAAAAGAATTACCTGACTGGGTTTTGCATTGGCAGATGTAGCTGCAAGCTTCTTAAGCTCTTCAAAAGCATCTTTCTCCATCAACTCTGCCTCTTCTTGCACCTCATCTTCCTTGGCAGCATTTTCAGCGGCCACTTTTGAAATTTCCTCTGCTTTCTTACTTGCAAGAATGCGTTTATAGTCACGAGGGAAGACCTTGATAAATTTAGGTAAGAGAGAGTCAAATTCAGCAAGCACATCCTTAGCTAACTGGCTGCCTGTGTGGCGCTGATGCTGTTGTATCATCATTCTAAGAGTCAGAATATCATCATCATCCTCAACAGGATCAAGATCTACCAACTCCAGATTGCATCGGGATCGGAAAGCAGAATCAATATCGAGAACGTATGCAATCCCCCCGCTCATGCCAGCAGCAAAGTTTCTTCCAGTCTTGCCCAGCACTACAACAGTTCCACCAGTCATGTACTCACACCCATGGTCACCCACACCTTCCACTACTGCTTTAGCCCCAGAATTGCGAACGGCGAATCTTTCTGCCGCCATCCCATTAAAATAAGCCTCTCCAGTTGTGGCCCCATAAAGCGCTACATTTCCAATGACAATGTTCTCCTTCGGATCAAATTTGCTTCCTTGAGGAGGATAAACAATAATTCTCCCACCTGACAAGCCTTTCCCAACATAATCATTGCTGTCACCTTCAAGCTCCAGTGTGATGCCAGGACACAGAAAAGCTCCAAGGCTCTGGCCCGCACTTCCATTTAGTTTGATATGAATTGTATCCGAAGGAAGTCCCGCCAAATGGTAGCGCTTCGTCACTTCGTGGCTTAGCATGGTTCCAACTGCTCGGTTTACATTGCAAATGGGTGACTCGATATACACAGGTAGACTTCTGTCCAAGGCAGGCTTGGCTAAAGATATAAGTTTGTTATCCAAAGCCATGTCCAACCCATGATCCTGTTTTTGCACACAATACTGAGCAGCATCTGGTCTGATATCAGCAGCTGGTCGAAGTAACAAAGACAAATCAATGTTCTTAAGCTTCTCATTGTTCTTGACCAGATCTTTATCGAGTTCAAGCATGTCAGAACGGCCCACCATTTCATTGAGTGTTCGGAATCCAAGCTGAGACATGATCTCCCTTACCTCTTCTGCCAACATGAAGAAGAA
This sequence comes from Sesamum indicum, assembly GCF_000512975.1. Lineage (NCBI taxonomy): Eukaryota > Viridiplantae > Streptophyta > Magnoliopsida > Lamiales > Pedaliaceae > Sesamum > Sesamum indicum. The sequence continues at coordinate 9,201,975 of NC_026148.1, read as the reverse complement.
GTTGATGACATGTTCTGGTTCACCAGCAAACTTTTCCCTAAGAACTGGATCTTGAGTGGCAATACCAACAGGGCAAGTGTTTTTATGGCACTTCCGCATCATGATGCAGCCCAATGTTATCAGAGGGGCAGTGCTAAATCCAAACTCCTCTGCACCAAGAAGAGCTGCAATAGCCACATCTCTTCCAGTTTTTAGTTGGCCATCTGTTTGCAGAACAGTTCGACCACGAAGATCATTAGCAACTAATGTTTGGTGGGTCTCTGCAAGACCAAGCTCCCATGGAAGACCAGCACTTTTGATTCCAGTCCATCTTGCAGCTCCCGTGCCTCCATCATGACCAGAGATCAAGACATGATCAGCATGACCCTTAACAACCCCACTGGCAATCACTCCAACACCAGCTTCAGAAACCAACTTAACGCTTATACGAGCACCGGGATTTGCATTCTACACAAATGTGTCAGCAAAGAAAAGTATGAAAAACATGTATAACTGAGGGGAAAAAAATAGACACAACCAAACTACAAGTTTGATAATCACGGAAAACACTCATAAAAAGAAGTTCTTAAGGACCTTATATGAATTAAATGATCATTTTGGAGAATAATATGGTTAAAGCATCAAGAACCACCTTAAGGTCATGAATCAATTGTGCAAGATCTTCAATCGAATAGATGTCATGATGAGGAGGAGGACTGATGAGTCCTACCCCAGCTGTTGAATTCCTGGTCACAGCAATGTCACCAATGACCTTATGCCCCGGAAGTTCACCCCCTTCACCAGGTTTTGCTCCCTGCAGCATGAAACACCCAAAATTAGCAACACAATAAGAATTCACATAAAAAGCGTGTGAAGTAAACATTCTCACCAAATGGCAAATTCAGGTCATTTAATGATGCAAAGACACCATAAGGTGCTTTGCTGATACAGCAACATCTGTCCATGAACGTAAATTCATAAAGAAAAGGAACCTTTGTTCCAACCAGAGTGCAAGAGATAATACAAACGGTGTGAACAGCACAGACCATGAAATACCATCATTAAAAATACAAGGGTGACACAAACAATATACCTGAGCCATTTTTATCTGTAACTCATCCGCGTTTGTAAGGTAATAACTAGAAACTCCAAATCTTCCACTGGCGACCTGCTTAATAGAACTCCTCTTTGGATTTCTTGAACCATCTGGAAGAGGTTCCATGCGAGAAGGTTGTTCACCTCCCTCACCTATACATGAAGTTTAAAAATTTAAAACAACAAAGAGAAGTTTACGTAATCGAAATTAAAAAATGAATATGCCATGTAAGCAAGACAAGTTTGTATAAAGCTAACTGAGAAATATGCTTCCATTTTCACCGTTTTCTGTAAACCACAAGCAATGATAGAAAAAACTTGCTCGGCAAACAAAAAGAGATTTTTATCAAAGACACACATCAGAAGAAAAAACATTGGCAGTGTACCAGTATTTGACTTTCCACCAATCTTGTTCATTGCAATTGCAAGTGTAGTATGTGCCTCCAATGATATTGATCCATAGCTCATTGCTCCAGTACAAAAACGTTTTACAATCTCACTCGCGGGTTCAACCTCTTCCAGAGGAACCTTTACTTCAGCCTCTTTAAATTTCAGAAGACCCCTCAAATTACAGGACTTGTTCAGTTCCTGGACTCGTTTAGAGTATTCTTTGTAGGCAGCAACACTGTTGGATCGGGCAGCTTCTTGCAACTTTGCAATAGCAAGGGGGTCATTTAGGTGAATTTCACCACCTTTCCTCCAGTGATATTCTCCTGGATTAGGAAGTGCTACAGCCTCAGCACTGCCAGGTGGTGTTGCACGTGTTGGAAAAGCTAGCTCATGCAACTGAAGTGCATCATGTGCAAGTGCTTCAAAAGTGGCACCCTCCACTCTGCTTGGGGTTCCTGAGAAGCATCGTTCCATTACCTCCGACGAGAGGCCCACTGCCTCAAAGATCTGAGCACCCTTATATGAGGCCAAAGTTGATATACCCATTTTGGCAAGGACCTTCATCATGCCATAGTTGCTAGCTTTAAAGTATTTCTTTACAAGCTCCTCCTTGGTGTGGAATTCACCAGTTGCTTTGGGAGGAATTTTTCCATCAACCTGTAATCTCCAAATGGCTTCTATAGCCAAATAAGGGCAGATTGCATCAGCACCAAAGCCTACAAGTGTACAAAAATGGTGCACTTCACGGGGCTCAGCAGATTCGACAATCAGTGCAACACGGGTTCGCTCAAGCTTCTTTACTAGATGATGATGTACAGCACCAATTGCCAAGAGGGAGCTGACAGCGACACGCTTAGATGAGAAAGCTACATGAATCAAAGGAAAGATGATCATTAAATTCAATAAACAACATTATATTAATACAAGAAAAGACAACCTTCTAATCATCTTTCCCAAGATGCAGGACATGTTACCTCTGTCAGAAAGCACTAGTGTTGTATAACCCTCCTTGATTGCATTATGCGCTTCATTACATATTCTGTCTAAAGTCTCTTCCAAGCCTTTCCTACCACGTCCCTTGGAGTATGTAATGTCAAGAACTTTGCTTCTCCAGCCTCTGTAGTTCATCTTTTTCATTGCTTCCATTTCCTCAATGGATAGCAGAGGACCTTTCAGTGACAAGCGATGACATTGCTCTTCTGTGGTCTCTGTAAGATCACCTTCTGGACCAATCATGCACTCCATTGAGGTAACAATCTTCTCCCGAATAGGATCAATCGGAGGGTTTGTGACCTGAGCAAACATCTGCTTGAAATATTCAAACGTAAGTTTCTCCCTGTTAGACATCACTGCCAATGGAGCATCATTCCCCATCGAACCAAGGGCCTCAATGCCATCTTTAGCCATAGGTAATAACAGCATCTCCAGGGATTCAACAGTATAACTACACAAAAGTAGACCATTAAGTGACCTGATGAGTAATGGGATAGCAACAGATGTATCAACCATGAAAAAAAAAGTAGAGGAATGACATACCCAAAGGCCTTTAATGGTGACAACAAACCATGAATTCCCATGCTTTCCATGTTTTCATCCTCAGGAGATGCCTAAAAATGTGACTGACCCACATTAGCTTGTGAAAGTGGGGGGAAGAAAAAATCAGTAAAGAGATTAGAAGTACACTAACCGGTAAAACACCAGCTACGGGAGGAGGACTCCTGTCAGATTCCTGAACAGATTCAACTATGTCTTTCAACTGAAACTTTTGCCTTTTCAGCCACTCTCCATAAGGTCTAGCAAGCGAGTATTGTTGCTTCAAGGCTTCATCGTCTACAACAATATGCTTCTCAAAGTCCACTAGCAGCATCATACCAGGATTAAGTCTTCCTTTTCTGGATACATCTTCTGGGGGAATATCGACAACTCCAACTTCACTTGCCATGATAACTCTGCCACTGTGTGTTATGTAAAAGCGACCTGGACGCAGCCCATTTCGATCCAATGTAGCTCCAAGATACCTTCCATCAGTAACTGCAAAGTATTCCATGTAAGAATCAAGCAAATACCACAATTACAAGAAGCTATTATCTTCTAACAGGACATACATGATATAAGAGCAGGGCCATCCCATGGTTCCATTAGAGCTGAGAAATATTCATATAGAGCCTTCCGGTTAGGATCCATATTCTTGTCATTTTGCCAGGCTTCTGGAATCATCATCATAACAGCTTCAGGAAGACTTCTACCAGCTCGAACCAAAAGCTCAAGTACCCCATCAAATGCACCTAACAGAAAGATCTCAGGAAAATCAGATAAATATCAAAGAGCAACGATAGACTAATCATAAGAAGTGAAGTAATGCTGTTGATTCTTGAGCGAACTGTGCTTTATAGTTGATGCACCATGCTCATGCATGTGCAAGCTAATGAAATAAAAGTTTGGCAATTTTACAACCTGAATCTGATGAGCTGGCATCTACAATCGGCAGAAGCTTCTTCATCTCTGTTTTTGACAGGCCAAGCTCCTTGCATTTTAGGAGACCTTCACGAGCCCTCATCCTACACATAAAGCAACAGTTCTCGATGGGTTTTCTGCTTATGACAATGACTGAAAACACAAAAACAGAGTTTTGAAATAACAATATCCAGTCCACCCTGTATCAGGCAGTCAGGCACCAATACATGTTACATCCAATGTGTATATATACCAGTTTAGCTGAGAATAACAATCAGAAGGCAATCGCAGAATATAAAAAGAATGACCAAATAGATTCGAACTGAAAAATTAACGCTAAAACCATGTTTTCGAATGCAAGAGCTATCTCCGAAGTGATAAGGCGGAGCACCTAGAAGAAAAACAAAAGACCCACCAATTCACGTTGCCTCTAAGTGTGTTAATCTCTCCATTGTGCCCAAGGACACGCATGGGCTGCGCTCGATCCCAACTAGGAAATGTGTTCGTTGAGAATCTAGAATGTACCTGAAACAAAAATCCAGAGCATAAGATAATTACAAATTCTGATTCAATCAAGTGATGGAGTAATAGAACTCGATGTTGATGGCACTTCCAATTTTCATACGGCATGGAACACTATAATACTTGACCGAACACAAACTCCTTTCACCATAAGAAAGGTTTTATCTTAAAAGGTGGATCATAGCAGAACCACACCAAGTTTCTGCAAACATTATTTACTTCATAATGAGGTTCCTTACCAACTCACCCAAAGAATCCAATCCGGCATCCAAAATCAAATAGTGATCAAGGGTGTGGAAGAACTTAAGAGATCATTCATACGTCAATGCCTCAGAAGTCATTCCTCAACCTTGCATCGCTTCAGTTAATCGGTTGGTCCCATGCTGTTCGTTGTTGAAGTATGAAGTCAGCATAGAAATAAAACAGAGAATGGATAAAATATTTACCAGGGCCATGTAGCTCGTAAACCTTTCATTGCCAAGATCAGCATAGTAGTATTCCTTCAACTGGTCGGGCTTTAACTGACCTTTGTAGACGATAGTCCTGTGAAAAAACCACACATAAAGGTCGAATCAAAATTTACTCAGTGACTGAAACATTCCACATATTCGCTGTGCGCTGCAACAAACCTCGAGGATAGAGAACATATGTAGAAGTCTCTCACTCCTCCATGTTGAAGGTTCAAAGCAGCTCGGATAGCTACCATTGAAACCCTGCGTAGTATGTACATCTGCAAGGATCCGAAAAAAGGATTAATGGTGACATCAAGTGAAAAAGGAGCAGAACCTTATTTAACTCGTGTTAGGATATCATTTTCAGAACTAGAAGTAAGCACCTGTTGTTCGAAATCAGCCTTTGACCTGGGAGTGGCAGTAAGAAAAACTTGCTCAATGATAGGCTCAGTTTGCAGAGCAGACTTGCCCAATCCTGAGTTATCTGTGGGGACAAGACGCCACCCGAGAACTGTGTGGCCAAGTGATTCAGCCACCTATAGTATAATCCAGACCAAGATTTATCAGAAAACTCATTATAACAATAAAAGATAGTGAAAACAGTCATAAGAGTACCAACGGTATCAGTCTTTAGTTACCTTTGTGAATACAACTTTACTTTGTTCTCTCCGGCTATCTGAAGTAGGCAAGAAAAACATCCCGACCGCATATTCTCCAGGTGGGGGCAGCTCAAGGCCAGCATCTTTAGCAGCCTGATATCAACACCCAAAAACCATCACACCAGAATTCAGGAATTTGATTTCGAATTATATTAACTGATTGGAATTTCGATAGGAAGCGGAACAAGGCTGAATAAAAACAGATAACTTGTTTATCTGTATAATCAGTTTGACCTGATCTTCATGCAAAGTATATACAAGTCAAAAATCGAATCGAACTGGAAACCCATCAATCCGAAATATAGAAAGCAGCTGCAGATCAGATAAGAAATAACCAAGCCCAACCTCTAATAAGATTGAGTTCCCCCAACTCCTCAACTGAAATCATTCTTTTTTTTTTTTTTTTCAAATTGACAACTAAGCTTGTAACTAAAACCCAAGATGAAGAAAAAACATCCAACCTCTCTGTAGAAATCATGAGGAAGCCCCACGAGAATTCCAGCTCCGTCCCCAGTATTCGTCTCACAACCACAAGCGCCTCTATGCGTCATGCGCACCAACATCTCTACAGCATCCGTAACCTACGCACCCAGAACAAGAATTACATACAAACATCTACACGTATATGCACAAAAGTTAATGCCTTTCTTCATGTAGCTATTACCATACCGTTTTACGGCTGCTTTCTCCAGAAAGCTCCGCCACAAACCCGACCCCACACGAGTCCTTATCAAAGGACGGATCATAAAGGCCGAGGGGCTTCTCCGGCACCTGAGACAGAGCATTCTTCACAACAACACGTAGCTTCGGAGCCCGACCCGGTCCATCCGTCTGCCAAAGATGAAACCTCTCCGAGCCTGAACCCAAATCCGGAGCAGCAACACCCCGAAGCCTCGTGCCACAAACGAATCTATTCTCCAGGTTTACTCTCCTCTGCTTCGATGTAAATTCCCGCGAGACCCTAACCCTTCGGCTCAAAGCCGCCACCGCATTCAGCTGGTGACTCGGTGCGCATGCTGCAGGCTTAACCAAGCCGCCGCCGCAGCCTCTCTGAATCCCCGATCCTGACACCGTCGACATCTTTCCCGGATCCCGAATTAACCAACAGCTTGAAATCTTATCTTATAATATTAATTCAGTCACACAAATTTAGAAGCGTTAATTAATCAGATCTGGTGAGAATAGAGGCGATGGAAGCTGTCGAAAACAACGGATTTTCAGGAAACGAAGGAGAAAAAGCGAGTGAAAAGGAAAGGAGGTTAAACTGGAGGAAGAATGAGGGGGTGGAAATATAAATAAGAAGAGTATACTATAGTAGGTAGAGAGAGAGAGAGAGTCCTTATTATTCACGACGGCGAAGAATCCGAAATGTGAGGGAAGGGGATTTTGATAAGAACTAGTAGCATGGGGAGGAAATAAACGCCGCCGTGAGCTGGTTGTGAGTGTATGGATTTAGCCTCGGCGAGGTGGTGAGGTGGTGAATTTATAGAGGCCCGTCACACTGTTCTTTCTTTCTTTCACTATAATAATAACATCTACTCCTTAATCAAGTTGCCACCCCGTGGGCTCCATATTTTTTTCATTTTTGGAAAATTTTAATCCCTATCCAACTTAAAATTGATTTTATAACAAATGCAATATATTTATCATGTAATTGGTATACAATTTAGAAAAAGTGACAAATCACATAACAAGTGTATCATATTTACTCTGTGATTAATTTAATTTGGTCAACTTAATTCAAATTAGAATTTTTTTTCTTTTTCATATTAAATTATGTAAATTACAATAAGCACTCATCATATTTATCATAAATATGAAGGTAAATTTCAAGAAATTTCATAAATGTGTCATAATTACAATTATCTTTTTATTATTCGGAAATTTACAAATACACTTTTAGTATTAACAGCCGTCCAACAAATATTTCTCGTGACAGGCCATTATAGAAAGTATTTGTTACGCGATCGTTAATTTTATAGGTAATTGTAATCTTTCAAACAATGAAAAATTATTTACAATTATAACAAATCTCATAAAAAGCTGTTGTAATTTGATATAATTATAAATATTACTCTTTATTTTAAAAAATTATAAATATCATTAGATCAATATAAATATAAAATGATTGCTGACGGTAAATTAAGATTATGAATGCACAAAATTATCTTATGTGATGGATGTGACGGAGTATTACAACTATTCCGGTATTTTTATACATGCATTATGTACCAATCTTATGTTATATTGTCGTACTAATATATAAAAATGTTATAGTTATTTATCAGTTGCATTTATAATAAAAATGAATAGTAATAATATTATATTTTTCTCAAATATGAAAATTATTGATTTTTCACATGTCGTGTTATAGTATATTTATCTATAGTAGTGAGGTGACAAGTAGAAAGGTGAGTGTGGGGGAACACGTGGAAGGGTGGGGTATGCGGCAGGCGACAACCGCTCGTGGTGGGTCAGCTCAGCCTAGCCGATGGTGATGTTTTTATGGTTCATTAGGGGAACAAAACAATAATCCAGGTTACATCCGTCATTTCCTTCCCATTATTACCTTAACATTTAGCCGCCTCTAGCCTCGGCTCCGACCCTCCACGCCCCCTGCCTCGTAACCCTTTCGGTACCTAGCTTTTTCATTTTCATTTATAAGTGTGTGTTTGTATTGAGTAAAATGTATTTTATCCTCTATATTTTGTATCACACTCAGTAAAAAAATATTCATTTTATTGGTAATTAATCGAAAATACATCACACGCACTCTTTGTGCATTTAAAATTATTTTTTACCTTATTTTTTAATAATTTTTTTTAACTAAAATGCCCTTATGATATATATATATATATTTTACTTTTTTAAGTGATTCTTTTATATCTATTAGTTAAAAATATAAAAAACTATAATTGTTAATTTTAAATTATTTTTAATTAATTAAATTATATATTTAATTATTATAATTATTTAAATATCATTAATTAATTAAATTATATTTAATTAATATAATTAAAAAAATTGGGGCAACGACTGCACACGTCGACACCCTATTTTTATATTAAGCAAGGATATAATGATCATTTTATGAGAAAATTAACGTTGTTAGTTAGATTTAACGGAGAAAGACGATTGAACTATGTTTAAGAAAATACATTAAGGGTATTTGCCTATTTTTAAATCAGGGAGAGTTTTAGCGAATTTTTTAAAAGGCATAAGGTTTTATACATTTTAGTTGTTTGTACTATATGCGTAAAAATAATTTTATCTAAAAACATAATATCTTTTTTTAATAAAAAAAATATTAATCTTCAATACTTTGTTATTATTATATCGATCAACAAATAATATATGTTCTGATTGTGATTAATTAATTGAATTCAAACCCATTTATTCTATGTGTTGGAAATTAAGTTCATAGTTAAAATGAAGATATTTAATATTCTAATAGCATATGTTTCAACTGCTCAATAGCTGAATGGTTAATATTTTAATAGATAAAAACTATTATTAAAAATAGACAAATAGTCGTAAAATATAAATTGAGGGATGAGTGGAAAGAAATAGATAAGGGCGTGGAAGAATGATTTGTTAAATTACATTTTGGCGAGTTTGGTGATTTCATTGGGTACGTAAATGTGATGAAACGGATGACGAATATGAGTAGGGATACATTTCACCTGCCCCTTTTTCATTAGGGACGCGGCCAACTGTAAGTGCTGACAGTTTTATGCGGCCAACAGCAACCAGATGATACAAACTCTCACTTCATGTGTGTTCCATGTCTAAACATCATTTAATTAATGTAATTATTGCAAAACCATATCCTCATAATTAAGTACAAGAATATATAATAATATATTTCTAAATGAGTCCGATCGATGCATCATCATCAGATCATTTACACCTTCCAATTTATGATTTGTGATGTGGTAGTAGATTTAATGAAAAAATTATTCTCGATACACACTACTTGTCTTGTCAATAAATAGTAAAGTGAAGTAAGTCAAAAAATTAATATATCCAGTATGTATAGTAGTATTGAGAGTTTAATAATGTAGTGTGTATGTGTTTATTATATGGCAAATAAACCAATGTTACTAATATATACATCAGTTTGTTTACATAAAATAAAACATTATTGTCGTTTGAATAATTACACATACACCCACAAAAAAAGTCGATTTTATTTACATACACCATCCATATTTTTTAAAAAATTACGGGTGAATAACAATTTATCCCCCTGTGATATTAAAAAAGAGCACATTACCCCCCTATGAAAAAAATATAGCAATTTACCCCCTTATACTTTTTAAAATGAAGCAATTTACCTCCTTATACAGGGAGGTAAATTGCTTCATTTTAAAAATCATAAGGGAGTAATTTTTGTATTTTAAAAAATACAGGGAGGTAAATCGCTATTTATTTTTTCATAAGGGGGTAATTTGTTCATTTGTGATATCACAAGGGGGTTGCTTGCATTTTTCCCAAAAAATTACACATGCATCCTTCAAAATTATCAATATCATTAACAAAATATTTTTTTATATTTTGCCATCGTGAATGATTTATATAATTAAACAAAGTACGTTGATAAAGACCATAGATCGAGAATATAAATATTGAAAATTAATGATGTCCGTAACTTATTAAATAAAACCAAGAATTACCTAACAGGGAAGTATTGTTAGCAACTATATGATTTGTTGTTGACATTATACACATATATATTCTTGAAATATAGTATGAAGAATGTGAAGAATTTTGGGGAATGTAGCCCATGGTATTGTTTTTGGTTTTGCAGAGGTGAGGGGCGAAACTATGTGCCACAACCGTGCGATTCAGGTCATTTGTTTGTCACAATAAAGATACAGTTTCGAATTTAGGTGTATGTGTGTTGTGAGGATGGTTCAATGGATAAGCGTGTGATGGTAACCGTTGTTGAAGTGCCAGCGATGGCAACATGGACGTGGCCGCATGCCATGAATCGACCGCCCTTCATGTGTCGGGGACAAAGATTTCATTTGCTTTGGAGCTTCCACCAATCCCATCCTTTCCGGCCCACCTCTTCTTAGAGCGGTCGACGTTTTCTATTATATTTTCGTGTCGTATTATACTACTATGTAATTGGATATTTCTTTTAAAAAACTTAGAACAATACAGTTATGTTCATATTAAATTATAGGAAAGTATGATGCATATAAAAATAAGAGCTAATTACATTTAGACCTCTTTTAATAATATAAATTTAGTTTTAAAATTATATATATATTCCCTTTAAAAACTCAATATTTACACATGACCCTATTTTGTTTGTGTTTTAACAAAAAATGCTGATATTAGCAACAAAATCGTGTAAATTTTAAATTTTATCATTTTTGTAACTATCAGTGTAATAATTTTATACTTATAAAAAAAAATAATAATGTTAACTTTATGCCATATACATTTCATATACTTTCAGAACTTCCACCAGTCCCATCCTTTTCTGGCCACCTCTTCATAAAGCAGTCGACTTTTTCTATTATATTTTTGTATCATATTATACCACTCTATACTTATATATTTCTTTTAAAAAATTTAAAAGCATATAATAATATGTAATATTAAAGTATATAATAATTATATGAGACATAGAAAATAAAGTAGAATATTTTCCATTTTTAAAGCCTCTATCTGGGGGTCCATAGTTACTAATAAAGCATGGAATAGAAAAGAATAATGCCCCCACCCCATGTTTAAAGGCATGGGTCTCCTCTCAATCCACACATGGCTACGTGGCTCTATTGTGTTTTAATTAATATTATATTAATTCCTTTGATATATTAAAATTAGTAAATAATAAATTATAATAATTCTCGATTTAATTAATATACGAAGCAGATCAGTTTCGGGTGAATGGATACTCTGAGATAGAGCGAGAAAAATGCTCTTCCAGCCAAATACTTACCCATTTGGTGAAACTCAAACTCATAAAATGAGAGTCTATTTTGTACTTGGCTTTTGTCGGCCATCACCACGTTGTCAATTAAAAAACCAATATAATAATATTACATTGTCTTCTCTTTTTGGCCCTTTTGACCTTTCTTTTCTTGGCCAGTAATTATTTTCTATTATTCCCAAGTATTATTCCCTGAATAAAACTTGAAACGCATGGCTCTGATTTAATCCATTTTCTTTAAAATTAATATTTCTCATTAGCGCGCATTGAGGCAGAGTCGCAACACTCTGTTGAATAAAGCTATGTTTAGTCAATGTATTATTCGCGTGAGAAGTACGGAGATTTATTAAAGCATATTGCGATTATATAAAAACTTAGATACTTTAAGATTATCGTTAATGGAAAAAATTCTCTTTAATTCCTTTTCTGTTTCTTCACAACGGACCACATATTGTATGATTAAAGTATAATTTAAAAAAAATAATCAATTAAATAATAAATATATCATATTTTTATAATTAATTTAATTCAATCAAATTTAATTTAAAAAAAAAAAAGCAATTCTGCTGCTGGCCCCACTGAGTAGTGAAAAAGAAATCTGAGAAATTGACATTCTATCCAGCTACCAAAAGTTGATATCTTCCTAGTTCAGATTTTCATTTTTTCTTTTTGGGTAATAAATGTCTCGATCGCATGTCATAGCAGATTTTCATTCAGCAATTGATTGATATGAGCTCGCTTTGAGGAGCAGTTTCAGTCACTGTTGCACCAACTATATGTCGTCGGTGAACCACCATAATATTTATGGACAACTTAATTTAACTTTCAAGATAATTAATCTTAAAATTAATTAAGATTATGATTGAAGCACACTCAAACAGTGTGTAATTTATTTTTTTAATTATACTTATTTAATTGAACGAAATGAAATACAACAGATTGGTTTTAGAAGTGTGATGAACAATAAGTTATTAGTAAAATTAATTAACCAAAAAATATAATTATTTGCGGAGAAATAAATATATAAAAAATCATTGTAAATTACAAAGAGCTTTCATAAGGACTGTTATAATTATAAGTATCTTTATATAAACGGTGGTCTGAACAAATACTACTTTATAACAAGTTGTTACGAGGTGATATATATATAATTTTTTAAATAAAAAATAAGTATTTATAATTATGATAAATTTTACACAAGTGCGTGGTAATTTACACTTTAAACAATCCACATTTATCAATCCTGAAGGTTGATGGGAAGATCAACTGTTTTTGGTCAAATTTTACACACCTGTCTGATTTCTGAGGTCACATTCATGAAACAGAAGCAAAAAACAAAGTCAAATAATAATTAGATGAGAGCCCACAAGCACCACAAGTTTGTGCAATAAATTAATAAAAAAGTATACAAGTAAATGTAATAATTTTAATAGAGTTAGGTGAGACAACTACCCTCCAACTCCAACCATGGAATTTTTCACCCCTGCCCTCCCACACCATACCTACCACCACATTTTTACCTTTTCACATCCCCCCCTTGCTACAGTTCTTGCCCAACCTAGTAAAAAATTCTAGCTTAATTTGTCCGAACCTAAGGCTCCGGTTTTTGGGTCCTCCAATCCCACCAAATAATCCAAATTGAATTTTCTTTGTCAAACTTTATTCTATTTTCTATTTTAATTAAGAGTATATTATAATATTTTTTTTAAAATTTGATAATTATAAATACACTCTCATTGTTGATAAAATTATCAATATTCACTGACTTTAATAACCATCTATAATGAGCTAAATCCGTTAGTTTCTATTAGGCTTCTGTCTATTTTTATGGCAAAATAATCAAAATGTCCTTGTGGATTTTGAATCATAATTTTATTTATTTTTTCTATGAGTTAAGTGGAGTTTTTTTTATATAATTTTTAAAATTTTCATCCACCACATTCTATTTTTTTTATAATTTTTTTAAAAAAATAATAAGAGCAAAATTGACAATTCCAGACCACCCACCAAGGACTACGTAATTTTATCAGACATCATGGAGGTATTTGTAACTTTTTAAATAATAAAAAAATATTCGTGATTATGTCAAATTTCAATTGAGCTCGTTGTAATTTACCTTTTATTTAATATGCACACACTATGTGTATAAAGATGAGATCATATATTTTAGTTAAACAAAAATATTATATACGTGGTACGTATATATTGAATGGAGTAAAAATTAGAATAAATTTTACAACAAAAAATTCGATGCATAAAAGAATCTGGGTATCTGTTATGTATCTTTTTATTATAATCAGAATAAATATTTTAAAAGTTATAAGGAGAGAAATAATACTTTTTATATATACTATTAAAGTGAACGGCGTCTTTTCTGAGGTCCGATTAATTATAATATTTAATTTAATGTCATCGATTTCAAGAAGCATCATTAACGAGAATTAATTAATTAAATAATCAGGGTCGAGGGTTGTTAATTAATTATAAGGACAGGGAAATCCAGCTAGCAAACTAAACTTTTCTTTTTTAGTGTATATAAAAAAATTGGCGAGTACGGCTAAATATTAGTATTCTTTTAATTAGATTTTTTTAAAATATTTTATTTTATAAATTTTGTTCGAGTACTTGTTAAGTTTTAGTTGGATTATAGTGTCGTTAGATCAGTGTAGGGTCGTTTGAATTTTATGAGACTTGTGGATATTTGTTTCATTTAATATGTGCAATTTGTTGTAATAAATATTTATTTTACTTAATGTAGATATCGAAGTATTTCTCGATTTATTAATATTGAGGTAATTTATACAATGGGTGTTTAAAACACAAAAAACCCACCAAACTTGTTATGTAAAGGGTTACAAACTTATATGTGAATGCCCTAAATTGACCAGATTTGGGCATACACCACCTGGGAATCACAAAAAGAGTTGCTGTCTGTTTTTCTCTATTCTTCTGCCAGCTGCTGCACTTTTCAAGAAGGGCTTACAACTCTCTCTCAAGAACAAATGAGCGAATTTCCCTTTCACAAAAATGAAGTCACCAAATCAGAGCATGAACCGAAAAAGGATCACTAATAATACAAACATAATGGCGCAAGAATAAAATACACAATCAGACTTCAGATACAAACAACATCGTAACGTGGGTTAGCAGCTATTATTGTGCATTGCATGAATATGTATTATGACTATTATAAAACCTAACAACTTGCACTTGTATTAATTAATTCTTTCATTTTTCCCGATGCGGCGAATGGACAAATCCCCTCTATTACAAGAGGACAGAAATGTTGATCTGGAATATTTTTTTTTAATGAGTAAAAAACAAGAAACGGGCTGCAGTATAATAATATGAATTCTCTCTGAGCGTGATCACAGGGTCAGCAACTCATAACTCTGTCAAAGTGTCAAAGAATTTAAAATCACTCAATATAATCAAGTTCTTGATAAAAATATTGATCTGAACTGACAATAACTATAAATATACACATATCGAAAATGTATAAATTAGATTCTCTATATTTCTTTTTCTTTCTTGGGGTGGGGTGGGGTGGGGTGGGGTGGGGAGGGGGTAATTTGGGACATGGAAAAATACAGTTAGGAGAGTGCAGTGTGTCTGGGAGTTAAGGGACCATGACTCATGGTCCAGTGGCATGTAATGCAAGAAAAGGTGATTGTCAAATTAGAAGAAACATTTGAGTATTTGATCTTATTTGGACACTTTGCTAATACGACCATAAAATAAGTTATTATATCACAACATGAATAATAGAGGCCATCATCACAACATTTTTACTCAGTCAATTGACATGATAACCCTCATTTCCAACGCCATGCGTACTAAATCACGCGTCTACCCCCCCCACCCCCTTCCCTTTTTTTTTCTTTTTTTATTGAGCAAAAAAAGTTCTCTATTTTTCAACTATCTTCAGAAGCAAATTAGTATCATGTACAATCTAAGCTGATTTTCCAAACTTGTGGTTTTTTTTTCCATTTTCTAATAAGATCAACTCCCATAAAAATAAAATATACCTCCCAAAATACATTATTTTATAAAGATGTATGGTAGTTTGGTCAGAAGTTGACCTATAATAAGTCGATCGAGAGTAAATATAATTTTTTGTTCAATTTTTTTTGCTAATTCGAACTGACAATAACTAAAAAAATACACATATCGAAAATGTATAAATTAGATTCTCTATATTTCTTTTTCTTTCTTGGGGTGGGGTGGGGTGGGGTGGGGTGGGGAGGGGGGGCTTAAATTTAATTTGGGACATGGAAAAATACAGTTAGGAGAGTGCAGTGTGTCTGGGAGTTAAGGGACCATGACTCATGGTCCAGTGGCATGTAATGCAAGAAAAGGTGATTGTCAAATTAGAAGAAACATTTGAGTATTTGATCTTATTTGGACACTTTGCTAATACGACCATAAAATAAGTTATTATATCACAACATGAATAATAGAGGCCATCATCACAACATTTTTACTCAGTCAATTGACATGATAACCCTCATTTCCAACGCCATGCGTACTAAATCACGCGTCCCCCCCCCCCACCCCCTTCCCTTTTTTTTTCTTTTTTTATTGAGCAAAAAAAGTTCTCTATTTTTCAACTATCTTCAGAAGCAAATTAGTATCATGTACAATCTAAGCTGATTTTCCAAACTTGTGGTTTTTTTTTCCATTTTCTAATAAGATCAACTCCCATAAAAATAAAATATACCTCCCAAAATACATTATTTTATAAAGATGTATGGTAGTTTGGTCAGAAGTTGACCTATAATAAGTCGATCGAGAGTAAATATAATTTTTTGTTCAATTTTTTTTGCTAATTCCAACAAATTTTGATTAATGAATGGAGTTTATTTATTAGATAAAAATAAATATTAAAATTATTAAATATAATTTTTGTAAATAATAAAAAAATTATAGATAATTATACCAAAATTTAAAAGAAAATTGGACGTAACAATTCCCTATTTCAATAGATGTTAATAGGTAGAGTGGAGTGAGAGACGTGAAGGAATGGCAGTCAACGTGGTTGGAAGCGTTAATTTAAAAAGAAAGAGTAGTGAAAGAGAAAAGTGATTGGCCATTGCAGCAAGTGAGCGGCTAATCAAACCCTCCTTTCTGCGAGTAGTGAAAGAGAAAAGTGATTGGCCATTGCAGCAAGTGAGCGGCTAATCAAACCCTCCCCTCCTTTCTGCTCCGAAAGGGTCAGTTAAGTCAGACACTGAAGAGCCGCCGATCATTCAACACTCCCACTCCCACTCCCATTCCCCAAATTAAACAAATAAAATTAAATTTCAAACTAATACATAAGTATTATATATGACATGTATACTGACACAAGAAGGAAGTTGAAGTTGTTGCTTCCAACTTTTCCACTTTTTGATTTATTGAATTGAATGAATGTGAGTATTCTAATTATAAACAGACCAATCAATCATTGAATACAAGAAAAGCTTTCTGTTGACGAGGAATTTTAATTCAGATCGAATTTGAAAGAATTCGAATAAATTATATGAAAAAAATAATATACTTATAATGTAATTGATGTATAGCTCATAAAAAATAATAAATTATATAAAAAGTATAATTGATTTGATTTGATCAAATTTAAATTGAATAAGAAAAAAAATTGGGTGATTGATTGACACTGTTGATTGTTTTGTTGCTGAGAAAAGGAAAGGGACTTGTCCAAATATAGTTTTTATTAGTTGAGTGTGGTGCATGTTGTGGGTGTATGGGCTGAATCTTGGAGTATTTTCAATTTTTCTAATATTTTTATATTTTGGGTTTTTGTGTGTGTAAGTTGAAAGTGAGGATACATAGAATCTTTCATTTTTAATTTTTATTTTTAAATGATATGTATTTATTTATTGCAAGTGAATATTCAGTCATGGGTAGTTACAGAGGAGATGACTTTGGCCAACTTGACTTATAGTAATTGTATTTTTCTTTATCATTTGTATCTTTAGTTGTTTGGTGACAATTATGGGTGGCAAGTCAGAGAACAATACCTATATTTATTGATTTGTAACTAAATTGGGTCGGATCCAACTGAATATTTATAATTTGTTCGAGTCACAATTAAAGTAGAGATATTGTGAATTACTCACCAATCGGACTTTTATTAAATAATTTTACGGGAACAAACCAATCATATTGATCGTAGAGTATTGCTGATAAATAAAAAATTATATATCAAAGATTGAGAGACGTAATATTGGTATATTTTCTGTAAAAGATTTCTCAACATGATTTTTTTTTTCCCTCGGAAATTTCCTTGCAAAGTTGAAATTGGGAGAATCAATATACTTTTAGTTTGAAACAAACGTGTTATTACAAAACAACCTTTTCCTTAGTCAAACTTTTTCCAAGTATAAATAATCATTTTTGCCCACTGATACAATTCCTGGAAGTAACCCATAGAGTTTACCCGAGAGTAAGATGTTGATTGAATTATTTACTATTACGTTTGGACTTTTTCTTTTTTTTTTTAGTGGAAAAAATATTAAATTATAAAAAAAAAACGAAAGAATGACGGGAATCACTCGGAAACAATGAATATGTACTTGCAAGATATTTATTTATTAATTAATATACTTGTTTTTTTTTTATTTGGTATGTACACGATAATCAACTACGTAGCTTGAGGAATATTTATATATATTTAGAAGCAAAAAAAAAAAATAAAAATGATGGAATATAGTTTTTTTATTTATGCAATTTACATCACTTTTCTTTTTCATCTCTAGAAACTTATATTCAAAGAATATTATTTTGGATTTGTTCATTTAATTGTTTTTACGAACCAAATTCGGCAAACAAAAGAAGGAATTAGATACCACACTTTTAAAAAACATTGATTAAGATCTTTCTCGATGGATACCCATATAAATAATAAATAATAATTTATTGATATAGACTAAAATATACATTTATTTTTTATTTTATGCAATTAAAATTTATTAATTATATGTGAATGTTTGAACGACTTATAAGCTCAAATTCGCGTCCCCCTCTTAATGAGACGTGTTTTTAACATAAAATTATGAATTTTTATCTTCCCCTTAATATTAATTGTAAACTTTAACCGCTAGCTTTTAAAATAAAACTGGTTCGAAGTTCATATATGAAAGTCAGTTGGAGAGGATCGGAAACCTTTTTGGTCTTCCAAGATTGTCGGAAAGCGATTGGTGCTTGTTGATATGATATGATAAGATAATGAACAGGACTTATCAACTGGAAATGCGATCTTTGGTGGTTGGGATTGACTAGTGAGACTTGGGACACCTACTACCTAGCACCATTGAATTAGTAGTTGGCGCATCATTCACCAAAACACGTTTTCCTCTTTGCAATGTTTGGCTTTTCGTACTCATACTACACCCTCCCCTCAATCATTATTATACAAGAACCAAGCTCAAAAACCTCATGGAAAGATGAACAACTTCCTCTGTTCAGAGCACATGGACCAAGATCAGGATGATGTAATCTGAATATAGGACGTTTGATCATCTTTAATGTGATCAGAACTTTCGTATGTATTGCCACCAACCACATGATCCCACAAACTTAAATGCAAAGTATAGGATAACTATGGAATCGATGAATCTTGTGCATAAATCATGAATTGAGCACAACAGCAATGCCAAAGGGACAGCCTTAAGAAGGTTGATTGTATTCAATATGGTCAAAGTGAAACTCAACAGAGACGCACAACGCGTTAATCCACCAGTTTTCTCTTCCAAATATGGATTGACGCTGCTGATGTTACACGCCGGAGAAAGAACCAAATGCGATGTTGCCATGTTGAAAAGGGCCCAAAAAGCAAACAGACCACGACACTTCAATTCCAAAGGAAATGATTGAGAAAATGGTAACGCGTCAAGTCATTCTAGATTTCAGTGTCAAAGAGACGGATTGTCAGATCAGAAACCATCCTTCGAGCGAAAGGAATATAACTTAAACTGTACCTGCAATGGCCCATGTGGTGGTGCAAGTGAAAAGCTTATAGTAAAGAACACAGAAGTTTGGAGCAGGGATTGGGTTGAAGCCTTAAATTGCATAATAATTCAGTTTACTGCTGAAGAAATACATAAATTTTCAACGCATGGAACAATTTTTATGGGATCCTTTTCATACTATTCAGATTTAGAATGTCGAAAGGCATATACTAGTGAGATATGGTTCAAGTTCTCTGAATATACCTTTGCTGGAGTTACTGGAATTCACTGAGAGCGGATATGTTTCAACCTATGTGCATACACACGTATTTATGTATAGACATGAATATACTCACACACATGCATGTATTCATGCTCATATACGTGTCTTCTATAAAAATATGTTCAGTTGATTCAGTCACCAGAAATACTAATTTTGGGAAGTGTAACTGCATTGGTTCCTTGAGATTTTATCAAATTGACAAACTCTCAAATAATTATATAAAGTGCATTCTACAGAAAACACAAGACAGATCAGAAACTTACCAAATTAGGGCACAGATTTCGCATATGATCGCAATAATGGTAAGAATCTTACTGTGGATCTGCAACATATTAAATGAACCACTTTGTAAAACACAATCCGATACACAAGCATGCAAATTCATTTTTTAAAACAAGAAACCCTGAGATGCATCTGTATAGTAACCGAACAAGGAGTTTATGCGATGGAAAATTGGGTTAGCCCTAGTATGACTTGGAAACAGTAGAACTAATTTTAGATAGCAGACTTATATAAAACCCCATAAGCAGAAATACAATAAAAATCTAATATGCAGGAAAGAAGGGTGTAAGTGTCTGCATCAGCCATTGAGTTTGTCCGGAACTTCTTATGGAGTGCTATGAAGATTTCAGTATGTTCAGTTTCAGGGTCAGCAGCAAAATAAGTCAATCTTCAAATGTAATAACCTGATCAAAGGCCTGTATTTTTTATATTGACAGCATGGAATTGAATTGCTTTATATTATCACTTTTCTTCTTAATTAAGAGTGATGAGATATGTGTTACTGCCCCGTGAGGTCCATCTCTATGAAATTATCCATAAGGTTCTATCTCTGTGAAATTCAGGTAAAATAAGAAGGTTCATAGAGATGTCAGGGCAATATCTAGGACGTGGTTGATTAAAGGAAAATCATTGTGCTCTCCATATATGTTTTGGTTATTCCCCAAGAAGAAACAAAGAAAATATATGCTATTTCAACAGTTACTGTCCAAAAAGCTCCCACTTCGCCAAAAGCCATCAAGCATACACCTCTTTCTAGGGCATAATTTTCAATTTCCGTTATAATATTCAGAAACTTACCAAAAGAGCACAAACAAGAGCCAGAACGACGCACCCAACATAGATTGCTGTAGCATAGACTCGGACAGGATCAAGCATCATTCTTAGCTGTTGCCCAGGTCCAATGAGGAAAGCTGTGCTGCCAAATAGATAACCGAACTCAGAAACTCAGGAAGCAAATGCAAGAGAAAAGCATATGTCCACTCAACGAACAAAAAAGCTGATTT
The DNA here is from genome assembly GCF_000512975.1 of Sesamum indicum. Taxonomy (NCBI): domain Eukaryota; kingdom Viridiplantae; phylum Streptophyta; class Magnoliopsida; order Lamiales; family Pedaliaceae; genus Sesamum; species Sesamum indicum. The sequence continues at coordinate 9,180,959 of NC_026148.1, read as the reverse complement.
TAGAAGCATAATGTAGCACTATTTCCATGTGACTTCAAATAAAACTCTCTCTCTCTCACACACACACACCAAAAAAAAAAAAAAATTCTTGTTATTTTTCTCTGCTGCTACTCCTAAATTTCATTAGTCTGGATACGAGGAGAGCCCTAAAATGAACAAAGCAAGGGAATCAAAAAGGCTAAAGACCACAAAAGTAAAGAGAGGTCTACATTATCAGCCCAACTGCGCAAGTATATACCTTCCAACCGCCAGCATGTTGCCAAACGTAAATAATAAAGCAAATTTGATGGGCTTTGCAAAAACAATCAGTGACTGCAAAGAACAGTGAGAAAAAGAAAGATCATCAATACTCTCCCAGAAACGCATTCAATAATTTCGCAAAGAGAATGTAAAAAATTCAGCTGGATTCGATTACGATTACCAAAAACAGTATCCATCATGATTTTTTGAAAATAAAAAATTGAACAATTCAAAGTGGGATTTTCTTACCAGGAACATACAAACAAGCCCCGCGAGCAAACAAGCGGCGAACCCATAAATACTCTGCTCATATGAAGGAGAAAAGCAACAAGGTACGTGAAATCACAGTGGGTTTTCAGTAAAGATTTAATCTTTGAACCAATACACGACGGTAAAAAAGTAAGTTAAATTCATGATTTCATACCTGTACAGGAGAGAGAGAACATAGACCTTCAGTCTCCTCAAGCAAATTGTCTTGCTGCTCTTCATCTGAACCTTGGATGAACTTCCACATTCTGTTGATTTCTCAGTCTTGTTATGGTATCATCAGATCACCTTTCGCATTGCTGTTTGGCTAAGCCAAAAGTCAATTGAAAAGTTGGGGTGCTTTTGTAATAAAAGGAAATAATGCGTCTAATAGGATAAATATGTAATTAAGGAAAAACCCCTCAAAATAAAGATATAATCCGAATAAGCCCAAAATAAAAACTTTATCTGTGCAATTTGGCCCAGTATCAAATAGTTGATCCCGGAGGGTTGAAACGACACCGTAAGCGGTCGCATTTTACCCCCTTCCCCCTCCGCAAAACCTCTTGAAATCAAAAACCCTCGGTCGCGGAGGTCTTCCACTGAAGACAGAGGGGAAAAGAGAGAGAAGAGAAGAAAACATGTCGTCGACGCTGCTGGAGGTGACTCGTGCGTCGCACGAGGAAGTGGAGCGGCTTGAGCGCCTCATCGTGAAGGATCTCCAGTCCGACCCGCCGACCAACAAAGACCGGCTCTACCAGAGTCACCGCGTTCGCAATATGATCGAACAAATCACCTCCACCACTCACAAACTGGTGTGGTTTCAATGTGTTTCTGCACAGTTTCTGTATATCTTGTATAATTTGGTGATGAATTTGTCGTAAATGTTTTTTCTTTAACGTGTCTTTATATTTTGCTTTTTGGTTAATAGATTGAAATTTACGAAGATAAAGACAATGCTAGGAAGGATGAGATTGCGGCGCTCGGTGGACAGAGTTCGACATCAGCGAATGTTAACGTTTTTAGTGCATTTTATGATAGATTAAAAGAGGTACGTAATTTTAGGGTTTCTTTTGTTATTTGATAATATTTCATGTTGTTCTGATGAATTTCGGTGCAATGTATTGGATTGTGCAGATTCGTGAGTACCATAGACGGCATCCAGCTGCACGATATGTTGTTGACACGAATGATGAGTATGAACAGCTTCTCAAAGAGGAGCCAGTCATTGAGTTTACTGGGGAGGTAAACTTCTCTTTCACACACACGGAATACACAAAATGCATGTACACGCCATAGAAGGGTTGGAGTAATTCAGGAGTTGAGTTTGCATTTGAAAAGACAAAAGGAGTTTGCTTATCAGACGGAAGTTTAGATTTTGGGAACTAGTGCAATTAGAGAGCAGAGGAGTGAACTAAGGATTAGTTTGAGATATGTGTTTCTTTCTTTTCTATTGTTCAACTATGAGAAATGAAGATTCTTGCCCCCAACTTGGATGTTGCTTATATGCGGTGTTTGAAGACATACTTGCCCCTTGCTTAAATTTGATTTTTTGACTGTGGTTTGGATCACTAGAAAGTTTAAAACTATTGTTTTATAAACTGCTGGTGCTTGATTATTTTGGTCCACCAGTAAAGAGGAGTTTGTTTGCTGCAAAATTCTATTAAAACTGGTTCATTTGCTGCAAAATTCTATTAAAATTGGTTCCTCTCCAAGTGCTCCATGTATGGATTAAATTGAGATATTTGTTACAGATGGTTAAATATATTCTACTCATCAAGTACTTGGGCATGGTGCTGTACTGCTGTTGATGCATAATATGATCATGTAGGCATGGCAAGGAAAGTTTTGATCAGTTTTCAGACAATTGTCAGCTTCTTTTTCTTTCTGAAAGGGGAATTGTCTTCTGCATGGGATTTTTTTTATATTCATTTAGTGATTTTGTGAGCAAGTAGACTTGTGCTTATAACATCATTGAAATGATTGGCGATTTGGTTTCAGGAAGCATTTGGACGGTACCTTGATTTACATGAACTATATAATGATTACATCAACTCCAAGTTTGGGAAGCAAATTGAGTACTCTGCTTATCTTGATGTATTTTCGGATCCAGGGAGGATATCCCGCAAATTGAAGTTGACTAGGTAAAGTTATTATTTGTAACACTCTGTAGGATATTGTTAAATATGAGTTTGATGCAAAAGGCTTGTGGTCCGTATTGGTCCTTACTCAAATGGTACGGGGTTAAGATTGTTAGTTACTCTTTAATGATTCACGCATCCTATTTCTCTCTTGTTTAAACAGGCAATATCGGGAATATATGCAAAAACTTCTGGAATATCTTGTATACTATTTTGAGCGCACAGAACCTTTGCAAGATCTTGACAGAATATTTTCGAAGGTACCTCTAAAATGCATTTGATCCGTCCTTTGTTGTTCTTTGTTTTTCTTCACCTTGACTGCTGGGATAATATATCCTCTTTTGTATTGGGCCTCTGCATTTCCCTTTGAGTCTGATAAACTGAGTGGCCAAAAATTTGACTTATGCTATCTCTGCGCTCAGAATGAGTCATTTATTTTCCTATTACCTTTCATGTTTGAAACATTTAAGCATTGCCTAATTCCTAATGGGCTAACGTTTTGGTTGATTCAGTTTGTGGTTTTATTAATTGTATTAAGTTTCTCAGAAAACATTCTATCTGGCAGGTAATTGCTGAATTTGAAGAGCAATGGAGCAATGGGCTCGTAGAAGGATGGAAAAATGAGAACCATGAAGATGGGAATGTCCAACAACAGGATGCAATTGTTGATCTTGATTATTATAGTACTGTTGAGGAGCTAATGGAACTAGGACCTGAGAAGTTAAAGGAGGTATTGCTGGAAACTTTGGAAGCATTTTTAAGTAATATCTTCGTATATATGTTAAATAATTAGATTGTACTCCAAAGAGCTTTTCCTTTGTCTAAATTGATGCCATGCTGTTTTAGAAGGATTTAGTTGGGTTTCTTTTATCTTCGGAATGGAAAATTGTATGCACCAGGAAAATGGGATTGAAGAAAAGAATTTGATATATCGGTCAAAAAGTACACATACATCCCAAGTAATGCTTTTAAAAATAGGCAGAAACAAGGAACTGGTTGGTTGAATAAATGAAGTGATAGAGATGCTTCATTATGCTATGGTCTTGTGCTGTTGTTCCTCCTCCCCCCAAATTGTCATTTTATAATTATCTTAAATAAATCAACTGTCTTAGCGTATTTTCTTCCTGTTTCATGATGTCTTGCCTGCGAATTGATAATTTTTAGTTTATAATGAGCATTTCATTATCTGGCTTATGATTATGTGATTGAGTCATACCCTGCTTTCTAGGCGTTAGCTGCACTTGGTCTAAAAACAGGAGGTACTGTACAACAGCGTGCCGAGAGGCTTTTTCTTACAAAGGTGAGTGTTAAGCATGTTTTTATGTGATTTTCATTGTCAAAATCTTGCTGCTATTTTTCTGTTGAACCTTTGTTTCCTTATTCTATAAGCAGATCTACCCTCCTCTTGCCAATCAGTCTTTTTTTACTTCCTTTTCTGGTTGTGCGTGTAACTATGATTCTTATGCATGTGTACTTACTCTGTGTTATATCTACTTGATTAAATAAAGTGCATCCATATGAAATCTAGATCCTCTCTGAACTCTGTTAGTTCTATTCTTGCGGGAGATTGAACAGAACTCAACTGAAGAATCTTTGTCTCTAAACTTAGGGGATCGAATGAACAGATTAGATGCTACTTTTATTCACAAATGAGATAACGTGCAACTGTTTCCTTTTACTTTGCTGAAGTTTGTGCATGCCATTATCTTGTGAATTTTCTTTTATCGCAGCACACGCCTCTTGAAAAATTGGATAGAAAACATTTTGCTAAAGGCTCACGTGGACCTGAACAAAATGGTGGTACAATCACCCTACAATCCAGTGAAGATGCAAAAGAGATTGCCTTGATGGAAGCAAAAGTGGAGAAGTTGTGTGATCTGTTGCATGAAGTAAGCTACTACTGTCTCCACATGACCCTTACCCCTTTATGTTCTCCTGTTTCTTCATTTCCTGTTGCAGTCCCACTTCTTGTCCATCTGTTTTCTGTCTTTCTTCTTACTGTATCTATTTTACAAATTCATCTAGCTTTTCTGTCATAGTGTGACCGACTATGGAAGGCACACTTTCAGGAGCAGTAACTTTTAATTCCTGGTTTCTTGACTTTCTGCAGACAATTGTGCGGACAAAAGAGAATATTGAGAAGAAACACGCCTTGACATATGATGAAATTGTACAAGAACGCGAAGAGGTACTATTTTCAAACTCCGCAAATTCCTACCTATAAGTAACAATTAAATAGAAGCAGCAAAAGTAACTCTCAGCATCATCCATGGGGTAGTGCAAGAGGTAAACTGCCTAATGCAGTGATCAAATGGTTCAACTCTATGTACATGCATAAGTAAGTTATATTAGTGCCTTCGGCTATTGTTAGAAGGTCTTTTCCATTCAGTATTTTAGAAGAACTGTGGTCCGGTTGCTTCTGTATTGACGGTATATATATCTGTCTCTTTTTGAATTCTACTATCAGGACGAGGTGCAACCCGAGTCTGAAAGTGATGATGAGGATCAGCAGATATACAATCCCCTAAAGTTACCCATGGGTTGGGATGGAAAGCCTATACCCTACTGGTTGTATAAGCTTCACGGGCTTGGTCAGGTAATAATAATTCATTAATTGACCTTCATAATCATTGACCATGCGAATAAGTGTTCATGAAATATAACTGCAGAAGTAACAAGTTGAACATACAATTTGATACAATTATTCCAGTGATTTTGATTGCAATAAATATATTGAATGTCTATCGCATGATTTATTAACAATTGGTCTTCCATAAAAACATGTGGCATTTGTGCATAAAATAACTTGTTATGAGTTTTGGTGGTGAAAATGTGTGTATCGTTATTTATTTTTGCATTGTAGGCTGAGACTGTTATGGGGCATGGATTATGTCCACAGTTATTATTTGTTCACGAGCTGTCTACTGACACTGCGGTACTTGTGTGATGAGCTTGGTATATTTTACTCACTTGGTCAATAACTTGTGAACGTTGTCAGGAGTTCAAATGTGAGATATGTGGGAACCACAGTTACTGGGGCCGCAGAGCCTATGAGCGCCATTTCAAGGAATGGAGACACCAACATGGGATGCGATGTCTTGGGATTCCTAATACCAAGAATTTTAATGAAATAACGTCAATTGAGGTATATTTTCCATATTCTCTATCCTCTTATCCGATAACCTTTTCCTTTCCTTGATTGTATTCCTGGTGGGTGTTGCATGCAAAGAATGATGTCTGAACTCTGCAAACAATCGGTGATATTCTAATTAGTTGGTGTTACTTATGCCTTAAAATACATAACAACAGGAAGCAAAACAACTTTGGGAGAAAATACAAGAAAAGCAAGGACTAAACAAATGGCGGCCAGATCTTGAAGAAGAGTACGAAGACCAAGAGGGCAACATTTATAACAAGAAGACTTATACTGATCTACAACGTCAGGGTTTAATTTAAAAAGGCAACTACCTATTGCACCTCCGGACTTCTTCATGGATTTAATGGTATGTTCTTACCGAAGAACCATCTAAAATTTTCTATCAGTGCCACGGGCAATGAGTGAAGGTTGTTCAATCTTTTCAGGAGAAATGTCCCCAAACTCTTGTGTAAGAGGCTGTGGTGCTCTAACTCGGGTATTGGCTTTTTACTGTATGTATGGTTCTGCATTCTGTAAGCACAAATACCAGAGGAGCAGCGTATAGTCCTATTGGATTAGAAATTACCTGCCTAGGCTGCATTTTATCCAGAAAAAGAATGAAGAGGGGGAGCATGTAATTTTACTTGTGTTCTGTGGCACAATATCCACATGAAATTGTGTTGTTGCCTGTTAGCAGCTACTAGCAGTTAAATTTTCATTTGTTGTGTCATGTACCCATCATAATTCAGTTTTGCAGGTTACTTTTGAACTTTTTATGGCTAGCAGGCTGGTCTTCGTTTATTGTCTATGAATGCGTTTATTTGATATGATAACTTGAAAATTCTCATATCCCTGTAACCTAGAAAGTGATATTTGGATGTACAGATGCAACGCACTTGGTTCATCTGACACCTTGGGGTGTAAATATAGGTTGAAGGAAACAACCACCAGTGGGGAATACCCTTTGTAACCCTGACTTTTGTTGATCTGAAAAATTGGATGAGCCAATTCTGAAAGTAGTTGGGTTGAGAAGAATTTTCAGCCATCTTTAGCTGTAGCAACGGCGAGCAAACTAGTGTCAAGTATAAACAATGGAGATGTGCACTTGTCAGTATAAATAATGGGGTAAGATCGCTTTATCAACAACCTAACGTTATACAAATCATATACAAGAGGAGAGGTTTATAAGCAACTTTCATTCACAAGGGACGTCCCTTGTGAACAACAGGGCAGAACCGTTCACACTTCGAAGGACAAGCAACCTGGAATCTAAATATGTCCCACAGACAATTTTCGACAGATCAAATAATTCAGGCGGAACTTGCATTCTCACTTCCTGGATGACATTCTTCGCAGTTTTGACATCTGTAGTTAATGGCTCATCTAAACTCATTGCAATCTCAACATCACTAGAAACAAGTTTAGCAACAGGTAGGCTTGAAGGGAATTCCTTTATGGGAATGAACTTTCCCCACTTCTTGTTAGACAATTTCTCAAGGATTGAATCCCTTACATCTGGTGAGGCTGAATTTATCCTGGTGGTCGATTCCTCCTTTATGTACAATCGTCTCCCAGCTCTCAACTTGAAAAGAGATTTAACTTGTAGTTTTCCACCTGTTCCAGCTTTGTCATGAGCCCAATCTTCACCAGGCAAAACTGTGAAGCCGATCTCTGATTCTATAGAAAAAGCTACTTCTGGTTTTGAAAGCTTCGTTATTCTTAAGTGAACATTGCCAATGAGGACTCTGATTGAAGGCTGCCGGAGGGTCAGTCCTATATGCCGGCCTGTGCTATATAGAAGTCGCCATTTGCCAGGGAGTAATTGCAGCCAATGCTGAATACCATATACGGGGTAAATTATAGATACCGCAGCAGACCAAAGAAAAATGTAGGTCCAAGAAGAAGAAAAGCATTGACAGTACTGACATAATATAGGAAGAGAAATTTCTTACCCTTGGTTTTGAATGAGGATTTAACATCTCCATTAGCTCAATGAAATGTGCAATTCTTCGCCGCTGAAACACAAAAAATTTATAAAGAGGTTACTATAAATTGCCTGATAGAAGAATTCAACAAGGAATGTCTAAAGAATAAAACTGTGTGAATTGTAGCTATAAAACAAAGTTTTCTAGCAACTGGGGAAAAAGAAAATCATACTGGATACACTAGATACGTGCAAATGTGCAGTTTGCACACTGAAAACACTCCAGCCAAAGTGATAATTGATTTCTTCTTGCCATATATCTCCTATTAATTGGTCTTCTCTAAGAAATTCTCTCAGTCTGGTGTCAGGAAATTAACGTGCAATAACTTGTGTACTAAAGCAACCCGCTCATTGATAGTTTATGGCTAGAAGAATTGAGTTTGTAACACATTTTACCCTACTTGTCCTTCGTTACGATAAGGAATGGTTTGTCAATTGGTCAGGAAAAATTGGAAAGACATAGTAAGATACCCAAAAGCTTCAAGTTTGGATCTGTCAACATGAGAATGGAATATAAAAGATTCTCCATGTGTACCAGAACCTATAATACAAGATAAAATCGGAATTTCCTCAAGGTAACTCAGCCTATCAGATTATTTTGGGCAGAAAATTGACATGAGTTAGAGAGACAAGAATTCCATAAAACCTGCTGCTTGGCATAAATGTATTCCTCTGTGATACGAACAGCAGTAGAACCCAGGCTCCATCTGATCATGTCCATTGTTGGATCTACACGCCACTTTGGTCCACACAGGAAAGGATGCCTCAGAGCATCTAAACAACTGAGGAAGCACAAAGTCTGAATTAATCAAGGAAAAGAGTTTGGATTCATGTTCTGGATGCATTGCATTCAGCATTATGGAGACTAGCTCGAATAAGGTTTCAATTGGCATCTCCATTTGATACATATATGAAGAAATTTGACTTTTATTTAGAGCGAGGCCGTAATATCATTTAGCTACCTTATTCTTTCTGAAGGTTTGGTTGCAAGAAGTAAGGAGAGCAAGTTCCAACCTGCACCCCAGTTTTTATCAAGTATCTGCAAGAGATTTTGTGCATCAGCACATCTTGCTGGATTTGGGCCCAACAAGTAGCTACGTCTGAGAAGAAAAAAGTTACTCACTTGGAATCCTACATTTTTAAGAGAAGAGTTTCTACTGACAATATTGATCAGAAACTCACGCAAGCATGCAGGGTCATTTCCCTGGAAGCCACAAAATGACAAGTAAGAAAAAGAGAGGGAAAGAAATAGAGATAGGATAAGATACTTCAGCCAAAAGCAAATGCTTTCAATACGTATGGATCTGGAATTACCTTGGAGAGAAATGCTTTGAACTTAGCGAAAATTGTTCGATCCATAAGGTCCCTCAAAACCAATTTGGCCATGATAAATCCAACACATCTTGCAAATACAATCATAGAGGGATCTCATGAATGCATAGTGATAGATCTAAGCAAGATAAGATGTATTACAAAACTGAATATGATACCTCATGTCAAACGCAATCATCATTTTTCGCCTATCCATGTTGCTGTCCAGTTTTCCATCATATGGACTGCAATCATGAAAATCGGCAGCATTTCCTAATATGCCAACCTAAGGTAGCAGTGGCAAGCATAAGAACAGAGAGGGGTTTACTGATAATAGAATTATGAAATTGTTCTGCATAGATCAGAAAATATAAGATGTACGTAAAGTGGACAATAACATATCTGATGTCTTACTAAAAGATTAATCTCATAGACGTGTATGCTCACATTCCATTTAATGACACAAGTAATAGAACTAACTTTGATATGTCTATCCACAGCGCTGATATGCAAATTTTCAAGTTTCAACTCTGTATGGGCAAGTCCATGGCTGTGCAAGTAATTCACCTGGTGCCAAAAAAATTAGAAACACTGTAACCATCAATCTTATCAAAGAAAAATATTATATAGCATATAGGGGATAATAATAGGGAAGAGATCATACCCCAATCAACAGATCTCGCATTAAAATTCGAATAAGGCGTAATTGTCTAGAAATTGCCGGTCCTCCCACTGTGTCATCTCCAACTCTCCTGACAGACTCCTCATCCAATGCAAGAGTAGCTTCCAGAGTTGGTAGCCAATCTGATTGTTGAAGCCAATGCCTCAAAGAAGAACTACCATGATACTGCATTAAAAATTCAGATCCTCAGTTAATCTTTGAAATAATATCTGCTTCAATCATTACCCTAAGTTATGAACATGAAAAATCACTCATCATAAGTGACTGGGTCCAGTACAGAACACCTGTTGAGTCTCTTTAACAGTGGATGATATTGACCAACAAAACAAAATGAAAATAACGTCAGCCATTCAGGAATGACGTGAGCAAGCAACCTACTCCATGAACTAGAGTAAATGGACTGCCGGTTGTGGATGAGCACACGTAGCCATGAACTTGCATTGAGTAAGAATGGTACAATAATCTACGATGTGCTAGTCTTTTCAACACCTAAAACAAAATTCCAATAAAACAATAAATTCAGACAGGGATCAATGATTTCAGTAAGCAGCACAACAATATCACCATTACATACTTCTATCGCCCGTTTTCCCCTACGCTTAGCCTGAGTGCTAACCAGCCGTCGAAGCACAACTCTCGTACCAAACAATGGACTGCATTACTAGAAAGAAAGTAGTATTAAAAGTTTGAAGTCTCTCATGATATTTCATCAATGACCAGCTAGGGTGAATTCATAAATCGAAACAAACCTGCTAGCTTCCTTCACTGTGGCTTCATATACCACCTCGTCGCTCTGCATCCCAACGCAGTCCAAGCATAGCAACCACAACCAGACCATACCATCATTAATAAATAAGAACTCCACCACACAACACCAATAGCATGAGAAAAGAGCAAACTTGCAATAAACTATCACATACCCTATCTCCAAGGCCAATGCTAACACGATCATGAATCTTGAAGTCCGACATCTTAAACTTCATCACATGGCTAAAATCATCATCATCCTCCGAGCAACTTACACTAGCATTCTCCTCAGATTCTAATTCGCGAGTTGGCCTTTGGATCGAAGCAAAGCACTTGATACTCGAAGTTTGCTTCCCAAGGCAATTATCTATTGAGACCACAGACAAACCTCTTCGTCGTTTCGACAAATTGCTACAACTTGATAATTTCAAAAACGTCACCTCAACAAAATCAAAAGATGAAGTCGAGCATACTCCGATAGATAGCGCCATCACAATCCGAACAACAACAATTCATTTATCGATTCAATTCTCATAAACTGCATATCAAAACATATTAAGCCGAATCAGTCAAACTCTTGGTAGAAATCACACTGTTACATACTAAAATAACCAGAAAAACCGTAGAATAGAATGTTGAATTCATTATTCTGCTGAAATGCATAGCTCCCTAATTTTGTGACACTAAAAATCAAAGTCAAAATCAATCTAATCTCATGTCACCGACGTCATAACCCCAGATATTACCACAAAAATTAAGCTACATTAATGACTTCTCGCACACGATCGCACCGAAAACCACAAAAATATCTCCAAAAAAATAAAAATAAAATCTGTATTTTGCTGGTATTATTAGCCAGGTTCAGGAGAGAGAATTTTGTAGGTGCTCACCGCAGTCAGGCTCCGAACAAGAATTGGAGGAAAGGAGTGAAAATAAAAAGAGAAGAGGCGTGTGAGAGTTGCGTGTAAGAAAGCGGTTGAAGCGTTGCGACATGAGCCCCCAGCATGTCTTCGTCCGCCCGCCTTCATTATTTAATAAATATCTCCCTTCACTGGTCTCTGGCTCTACTACAACTGCACGAACCGGAAAGTACTCAACTGTGGATAACAATTCCCAAATTATCTATAAAAAGACACCTTCCACTTGCAAATTGCGGTACATCATATAACTGGACTAATTTTTTATATATATACTAATATAAAATAAAACATGTATAATAACACTCGACGGTTTGTGACATTATGGAAATTGATCTTCTTTTATTCTCCCCCAAAATATGATGGGCTTGTTTATATAATAATAGCAACTTAATTAAAGAAAACTAATTTACATTTAATGAAATTATCTGTATATTAAAAGTACTCAGTTTAGGATACATGTTACTATTTTTATGAATGATGTGTTAGGGTGTAATATTTTAATTATGCCGATTTATTTATTTTAATAAATAAAAATAAAATAAATTTATTTTATTAATAACTTTAAGACAAGTTACGGATGTCATTCATGACTTTTTATTTTTTAATTTTAATTAAAATAATAAATGTGATCTACGACTCCATCCACAATTTCAAATTTTTTTTATTAAAATAAATAAGCCTGATTGTGCCCCTTGTAGCAAGCAACATACGTCTTAAATTCTCCTAGAGTAGGATCTACAAGACAAGAGATCATCATCACCACACCTCCCGGTAATAGCTCATTAATATATTAGATAGATTGGACGGATAAGTGTTTAAGTTTATAGACAACAAAAGTTGACCTTGAAACAGGAATTAGTGTGTTATTTATAACTTTTTCCAAATTATAAAGTTTCCATGTGGGACAAACACAAAAATGATCGTATGGTTAAGGAATGC
>NC_026148.1:9147549-9168599 GCF_000512975.1 Sesamum indicum | reverse complement strand
TTGGGACGAGATGGTGAAGACCCAAACTGAATAATGTAGGATGAGAACTGACCATAACTTGAAATTGAGTTTGGAATAAAATATTAATACGACCTTTATAAGATTACCCCACATCAATATATTAAAATTTTCTAGTAAATAGATTTTAAAGTAAATTTGACAAGTTTGGGTGCCAATTAATTGTCTACCAAAAGGGACTAAGAAAATAAATGGTGGTGGAATCAATTTATATGAAAGGCATATACATATCCAAATTTTCCAATAAAAACAAAGGACATGACAAAATAATTCCAACTGTTTTTGTAGAATAGAATAGAGAGAACTTACTATAGACTTCTCCATTCACAAACATAAAGGGCACCCCCCCCCCCCCAAAAAAAAAAAAAAAAAAAAAAAAAAGGGGGAAAAAAAAAAAAAAGAAAAAAAAAAGGAGGTAAGATAAAGGAAAGTGGTGATGTTCTAATGTAATTTGACATTTATGGATGTTGATTTTAGCACTGTTTATGTGAAATAGAGGCAATAGGGTGAGGAGAAGGCATAGTACGCAGATTGTTGAAATATGGTAGAAGACACAATGTTACTATGCGCTCCAGAACTTCCACCCAACCCATGGGAAATGGTCTCTGCGGAAAATCTCAATAATAAGAAAAGGAAAGAGGTAATTCTCATGTACTTTTCTCTAATCTCAGGCTCAGCTTGCAACCAATATTTGCCTGCCGACAAGGGTTGTGATTTGTGTACGTTTTAAAGTTGTGGATCCAAAACCGTGACTGAGTGCATGATGCAGGATAGAAGAATATGGAAGAAGAAAGAAAAAGAGAATTGTTAACGGAATTCGAGTAGGCGGTGATGGACTTGATAGCGATGCAGCGCTGAGCGGGGGACTATTTTGAGTTTGCTCTGAACGACACTGGTGAGTTATGTCTTCTTTCAATCAAATTTTGTTCATTTCTTGTGTGTCCGTACTGGAAATTGATAATGGATATAGGTACTTGCTCCATTGTTCGTCATTCTTCTTAATATTGATTCGAGACTGGAGTGTCGAATTGCCAATATTAGGTTCTTCCCTTCTTTTCTCTTCTTTTGCTTATGCTGTCAGAGTGGTGTGAGAATGTCTAAATCCCTCGTGTTTAAAGGCGAATTCTGCTACATATTTTTGCAATTTCTTGAGGCTGTTTTGCAGCATCATCACTGGAAAAGAATGGGAAGCAGCATTGTTTAACAAAGTAATGAACAATTCTTTTGTTTCTCTGTCAAAGAATAAGAAAAAGTTGAATGCCATTTTTAACACGGTTTATGTGCTGCTTTTCTGCCATCCATAAAAATGCCTGAAGCTCTTCACCCGGTGTGCAAAGGCTGTCGTTGGTTGGCTATATAAAATATCCTAGAAGAAACAAATGGGAAAAAAAAATTACATTTTCCTTTGAAGCGGAAAAAAATTTACAAAGTTAGTGACCTAACTGGTGAGTCTGGTGCAGACCGAAGATGGTTAGGATCCCTTTCAAGGAAAACAATGGTTATACTGTGTTGTTGCTTAGTTCATGAATTTTCTGCAATTTGGAGCGTTACACAGGCAAGGGACTTTGAATTCGTCAGGCTCGTCAGGATCAAACAAATAGTCATACCTGGCAAATGCACCAAAACAAACACTAAGAGATCTAGCTATGTCTTCCTTTTGGTAATTAAATTTACGTGCATCTGTTGACTCATGTAACAACAGAGAGAGAGAGAGTACGTTAGTTCATCACCGGCAGGCACATTTGTCTTGGCAATAAGTACAATCCGGCTCTCATCGTCACCTACACTCATGATCCTTGCATAGCAGTTAGGCATACACTGGAGAAATGAGGTAAAAGTAGTTAAGATCTAAACCAAAAAGACGAAGCATCATAATAATAGGAGGCCGCAAGATATACAAGAAACCCCAATCTCAACAGTAATTACCGAATGATTGATCAACCGAGCAATATTTCCTGCATCTGTAGCATCCACCACAACTTCTTCACTGATTTTGAATAGCTGAACAGGAAATTTCAGGACTTCAGATTGATTCTCTGCAGGTTGGTGTGGGCGGAAGGGGAATGAAATTATGTCGCACAAAATCAAATTTAGAAGAGATCATCTTACATAGCAGTCTTTCCCCTCTGTACGATAGCGTGCCTCTCTAAGATCTGCAACACTGCGTCTGACCTGCTCACCACGATATTCAACAACCTGGCCATAATGGTATGAAATTTTACAAGTCCCTTCACATATGACTACTGACATGCAGAAAATGATATGTCACCCTATACTTTTCTGCATTGGTCTTAAATTAATATAGATCAATAACTAGTGAAAGCAAATACCATTTCTCCTTCTAGGATGTCCCTACGTGCAAAGAGGCCCCATCCATGTATTTCAGATCTACCAAAGCACACTTTATCCTTTTCTGTTTTCTGGATTGGCAGATGAGAATTAAGAAGGTTAGATTATTATGTTCAAGCCTGTGATTCAACAATTAAATATTACCTGTAGATGGTGAAGTCGCTCTCTGAAGGTGGAGAAGATCCTAGGCTTCTCTATTTTCTGTCCCGGAAAAGAAAAAAAATAAGCAGTTGGTTTTCAGATAAGCTATACACAAGGATTCTCGTAGTGTAGTTTCATATGAACAGGTTGAGAGCACATATCCAAAAAGCAGCTCAGTAGGGAGATTTACTCTATTCGCGTTCAAGCTTTGTATTGCAGTCATAGAATGATGACGCGGTCCCATAATTTGATGCGCAATGGCCTCCTTTCTCGTCTGCTGGGAAGCAAGAAAACATGGGAAATATTAGAACACGATTAAGACGCTATACAAATTATTAAAAATTGCATTTTCCATAAAATCACTATTACTTCACAGGATTGTTAAACCTTTTACATTTTTCCTACTCCGTCTATATGCATATAGAATTAACAAATAAGCACATACTAATATTTCGTTGTACAGACCTTGTTTGCTCTTTTGAAGACACGACATCTTGCAGCAGAAAATGGGTCAACCTCCTCAATATCCACTGAAGTAGGTTCCTCAAGTTTCAACCTGCTTGTTGAAATCAGCCTTGCACCTGCGTGCCTTTTGCTTTGAAGCATGCTTTTTGCGGAGAAAGTCCCCTTAGGGGTCTCTACGATCAGAACTGTATCTGGATTAGGTGTCCTGCAAAAAGTATAGGTGGAATGAGCAATGATGCTGCCAAATGAGGTAGGTCTAGTTTAGCATGCCAGTTAGTCCTCTCTAATTCAAAATTCCCTACCACCTCTTCCTTGACCAAACAAAAGAAAGGAATACCATAAAGATGAAACATCACATAACTTTACCTGTGATAGGCGCAATATGAGACCATTTTTGTAATTTGTTTCCCATTCTTTTCCAGGCAATGCAACTGCATTTGACAACACAGTTAATGAAGCATATCTCTCATTGGGTTGCATTAAGGCACAATTGGCATACAAGTGGAGATTTGTTTTGGCAACTAATACAGCTTTCACTCTACAGCATAAGAATAAAAGCACACAACCAACCCCAAATTGGTTGCCAGCAATTGTGCATAGACACAGGTGAAAAAATATCCAGAAAAGTAACAAAGTAGCAAAAATATCATTTTTCTCTTAAAATCTAAATCACCCATAAGCCCATTGACAAGTCAAGTTGACTGATCCTAATGGAAACAATAAAACTCTAAACCACTATGCTTGAACAACTTGGAGCCAAACCTCATTTTCGAACTCCTATGGATAAATAGTAAGGGACAAAATCAGATTAACTGTCAACTTCGTTATTGTCAATGTCCAAATTCCAATCCATTACATTAAAATGAGATTTCCTGCTAGTTCAAAGGGTCATGAAAAGAAAAGAATTGTCAATCAAGTTATCTCACCTCCATACGGTACCCTGCTCTTGATGCACACATTGCATGGTAATAGGTGGAACACTTGCTACATTGTGTACAGGAACCATGAATTTGTTTGCAAACTACACAAATCTGAAATACGAGGAATCAGGAAAACATCCAGAATTAGATGAGGATATAATTCTAAAAGCATATGAACATAAAATCATTTTCCTTTGGGAAAAGAGAGTCAATTAAAATCTAATCAAACAGAGGGATCGAGAGAACGAATAGATATCACTCATTTACGGAAGCAATTGAAAATTAAAATGATGCAGGAGAGAGAGAACAACAGAACCTTTACAAAAGAGCTTGAAGGAATTCTCAATATTCCAAGAGCAGGTTCCATCTTCTCATCACTTGCAAAAGAAACTTCAGGTTGAAACCAAGCACAAGTAACATGAACCCATAATGGTGCAACATCTGTAGGCTTCAGCGCACCACCTAAATTTCCGAGAAAATATAAGTTAAAAAGAATATCATTTGAGAAAAACTGACATATGCTTCAGCCTTCCATGCTTCACTAAGTATTACACTTTTCAAACATAATGGGCTATTTGTCTAATTATAACAGATTAGGACTCAATATCTACTTTTTTAAATTATAATTTTCTTTGTTTGTACTGGTTTCTTCTCTTTGGTAAGTCTGACAGACTATTTTGAGGCACAGAATAATAACCACAGTGCCAAACTATAATAAATGCAATCAGATTGCAGTAACATCAAAGCATTTCTGTTGCTTTCCTCTTCCCTTCCATAACTTTCTTTTGTAAATATAAGCACATACAAGGCCACTGTTTCACGTCTCCTCCCAACTAAAAATTCTTCAAAACTTTTGACAAATGAGGCATACCAAAGAATGCGGAGCAGCAGTGACACTGGACTTAGATGCCACAAAAAGAAGGCCTAGATCAAATACTCAGGTCTAATAAATAAAAGTCGGACAATAATATCAGTAGACTGAAACAAGCAACTGTGTCACTATATGATGAGTTTATTCCTAATTTTGGAAACTTAAGTGATTGAAGTAAGATTCATGCCTTTCACAGGACAGAGGCAACACTCCCGCTCAATATCAGGTGTTTCACAGGCTTTACAGACCCATGAAGTGAAATCACGAACATTTCTTGCGCCATAGCATTCTTGATGAACAGCTATCTGACATCTGAGTAATGAGAGAAACAGGATTATGTTTCTTACATGGAGCGTGTTATTGAAGAATATGATGCAACACCTAATCAAATATTCAGAACCAACAAAACATCAAGATGATTGATGATTTTTATTTAGCTCAAAATATATATAGAGTCCTCCAATATGTGAAAAAAAAATCAGGAAGTCCCTAAAAAAGTTGACCAATCTACCTCATGCATAATCTTCAATAGCCGGAATTAACTCTAGGAGATCAAAGTTCACCTAAGAGATACACCTATGATAATTGAAAAACAACTGTCCACCATCTAGTCACACAACATTTCCGGAAACCAGGCATGTAACAAAAGCAGCTTCAATTGTGAAACAATATATTTCTAGAACTTGCAGTTGACGGCATGGAAAATGTTATGGAGCAAAGTTTGAGATTACCTAATGCAAATTATTATTTTGTTAAAATCCCAATCTTCAACCCATCGACACACTGCACACCTCTCTGTAGTCCACTTGGCATGAACAGGTTCATAATGTTCTATCACCAACAGAAAACAGTAAGTTAATTCAGTGTATTCATGCTGCTGTGGATATGGCGGAATGAAGCATCTAATCCAAATTTAAATGTCAAAACTTCGGAGAGAACCTTGCAAGAAGTTAAGCAACTTCTGCTTCCGCACTTTGATAGAAGGACGTTTGACAGATTTAGCAGGAACAAGACTACGCTCATGATACTCAGCCATCTGTAGCATCTGTGAGGGGGAATTTCTATTAGAAGTGATGCCTTTGATGCAATAAATCCGGAAAAAGTCAGTTAGCAAGAAAGAAAAACATCTTCTGTCAGCAGACAGTCACCTAAACTGGAAACCATTGGGACAATACGTGATGGGTATAACCCTTTCATGCATGCTCCAGGAAAATGAACAGAATATGAAAATGAAAGATCAGCTTCAAGAACAGACCCATTGTTCGAGAGGTATCAAGGAACCTTTCACCCTGACACTAGACTTCCAATTTTTAGTTCTGGAACCAGTGTGACGTTCCCATTCACTGAGTGCCTGCTTTTCTGCTCCACAAGACCCACACTTGCAAACAACTCTGCAACAGAGGAGAAGATAGCATTATTGCTTTTAGGCAGCAAATGAATCATCCTTTAGGACCTGTAAATATCAAAAGGTGATGGAAATGGAAAAGCAACTGATGCTTACAAATGAAGACTTGGAAAATAAGTTCCCTCCACGCCGGAGCACACAACAGCAACCTTGTCAGGCAATGCGAATTTGCCATTCTTTTTGTTATTTCTGCACCAGAAATCATACTTCTCAGAAACTGGGAAGTGAAAGAGCAAGTACTACCACAAAAATAGACACATTTAAGACAAATGAGCAGCAGAACTTACTTAGCTTTAACCTGCACAGTTTCTGAATCTGATAGTTCAAAATTGAACCTAGCTTTGCATTCAGGGCAGTAATAATCACTGGTTCCCAGATCCTAGAACCAGCAAATAGCGTATCTCATAAATCAATAAATTCAAGATTCTCAACAGAGATCTGTACAAAGATACTCATAGAGGAAGGAAAAAATAAAGGGCATGAAGACAACCTTGAAATTGTTATTTGAAAATTTGTCACACTCTGCATGGACCCAAACTTTACAACCATGACACCGCACCTGAATTTAAGTAAAATGACACATTAGGAAAATAAAACAACATATCAACAGAAAGAAACCTTCGAGAGCTTAAACATGATCTCTTACCCAAGTTCCGTTGTCTGATTGATTCCGTATCTTTTTGCATATGCCACAATAGTGTTTCATTTTCTTTAACTGAAACAGAAAAGGAGTAATCATTAACAGAACCGTGAAAGAGCACGATTCTGGAGGATGACTTAAGACTTTGTTAGGAAAAGCAAGCAACAAACCCTGGCACAAGAAGTACACAAACGATTGGTACCAGCAGCCGAATTATTCGATTTCCTTGACAAGTTAGGTGCCATGCTCACGCCACAGGCTTCACAAGATCGTGATTCTTTCTTCATATGTATGTCCTGCTAGAAAACTATTTTTTCTTAATTCTGTATCAATAAGGCAATGAAGTTCATCTTTGGAAGTCTTCTTTATTTACTTTAACTATATTCAAACATAAAGGAAATTGGATGCATGCCTTTGAGCAGTGAAGGGATTGTAATTGAAGTTCCCAACAAACACCAGAAAAGACATGTTGAGTTCACTGGTAAACTGATACAGTTACTACCGTTCTAACAGCAAAATCATTAAGCAGGCAATGTAATTGAACTTACCTGTTCCACAGAGTCACAATGTTGATCCTGATTTGAATCAGAAGCCTCGAAGACCCCTCTTGTAAGAGAACGAAGATAATCCAAATTGCCAGCTGCTGCATTGATTTCAACCATCAACATTTCGTTGAAGCCATTTTCTGCTAGAAATGCCTCCTCTATAGCAGAGCGAAGATTACCAGGTTTGCTATCATTAAGTTCAGTCTGCCCCTGAAATCTAAACCAACAAATTCATGCTGATGCCTACTTCACATCTTCCTTGTATTAAGAAGGCATATGAAACAGAGAGAGAGAGAGAGAGAATAAAACAAAAGCACCTGTCTACATAATCTACAAACGGAAATATCATCCCGCTTTTAATCCATGCATAATCCTGCTCAGAAAAGACATAATCAAAATAATGCCTTCAACCTTCTTAAGTTTGAGACTAAGTTGATGGTTAGGGATGGCAAGCAAACAAAAGGTAAATCACACTCTACCCGATGCTTAAAAGGAAAAAGAAAAAAGAAATTAAAAAAAAAAGGGTCACCCTTTACCCTTTGTGTTCCATTTCCAGAATAACCAAAGAACATGACACAAACTGATCCAGCAACACGAAAGTTGAAAACTTGCTGGGGAACTTGGGACTCTTGATTAAGCACGATGGCTGGCCAAGCAGGACAATGCTTCCCGGATATCGCCCACACTACGTCACCTTCAACAAAATCCTTTGAACTATACAATTTATCAACTCCGCTTATTTGTACATACTCTTCCAGCTCTTCATCGTCCTCCAACTGTTCCTGTAATGTCGTCAATGAATCTCGTGAACCGATATACTTCTTAACATCACAACTTCTGAATCCGTCATTCCTCAGTTCTGCTATCTCATCCTCTGACAATGGCGAAAATTTACGACATTGGTAGCTATTTATCTTCTCCTCATTCCGCTTCCTACTAATGGTTGCATCCCCACGAATCCTCGGGGTTTTGTAGCTGAATTTGTTATCCTTCTCTTTGGCAGGTAAATATTCTGTATCCAAAGCAGAGTCTCTTGCCGCATTCTTACTAATATTCTTCTCTTTCTTCCAATTATCAAGAATTGAATCATTGAATCGTGACGGCAACACCTGAACCCTCCCCCTCGAAGTTCTCACTAGCGGTGGCCGGGAGACTTCCTTCGATTTTGACTTTACACACCTTGGTTCCGAAGCCGCGCCGCCGTCTCTGTCACCTCCAATATCCGCGGGGCCGGAGTTAGAGAGGATTTTGTGAATTCCATAGCTGTTGAATGGAATTATACCAGCGGCAGCCTCTCCAAGAAGATGCAGAGGATAATAACTAGTAGCAATTTTCCGTTTCTTCCGATTGGTCGACGACTCGTCGTCATCACCCGCCGAGTCTCGGACTCGGCACCGTTTCAAAATCGGCATTACCGATTTCAAGCTCTTCTTTATTATCATCCTCCTGGCACACTCCCAAAATCACCCAAATTCACTCAATTCAAAACCCTAACCACGATTACAAAGTCTTCCAACAGCATACGAAACCTCCACAGACAGTCAAAGCAGATAAATTTCCACCGCCAATCAACGCAAATTCGTACTTAAATGACGAAAATAGAAGAAAATCGTTCCTTTACTTGAAGATTCACGATTCTTGGCGTTCAGAGAGAAGCACAATCAGAATAGGGATCTCTGTTCCAAAACCATCTCTCTCTAACTGCTCTGTGAGTCGACGAGAGAGAAAGATAAAAATAAAGAGTATAATTTTATATACGCATACTTATAGATACATCAAAGTGTATGTATAGGCCAGTTTATATATATAAATAATAAAGGATAAAAATTTTTGGAGCGGCAGAATTCCTAATTCCATGTAGTTAAGGTTGGTATATAGATACAGACTGGTGTATGTATAGACGGGGAAAAACTTTTCTAGAGAGAGAAAACTGAAAAGGAATGAGAGCGAGAGAGAGAGAGAGAAGGGGGAAGGTTCGGCGTTATGATTGCGGGGATAGCAACAATGTAATGCTAAATTGCGCCGCGGGCGCTGAGAGCCCAATGTTGAGAATTATAGACATGGTGGCAACCTGGTACAGACATGGCATTGGGCTTTTTTAAGGTTTGTTTTATTTATTTATTTATTTTTGCAGATGCTGGAGAAAGAGGAGTGTGTTCCAAGAAACTTGGACTAAAATGTTTGTAGATTTCTTTTTTGTTTTCTTTTTTTGGAATTACTATAGGTTTGCATGAATAATTCCGTCTAACGTGGAAGAAATTAGAGACCAAAATTTAAATTTGATTTAAATGAGATTGGAAATTTCGAGTTTCTGTAATATATATATATATATATGTTGAAATTGTATGATTGGCCGGATTTGTTTTCCGGCGGACGGATAAGAAAAGGGGCGATGAGTAAAATAAATAAATAAAATTAGTGTGTATTTGAAGGTTGGGAGGCTGGAACATACAGCCCGATTCCGATTGATGATTCGGGCTGCAGACGGTTGTCGGGTGAGGAAGTAGTCGAGCGGGCACCGCGATGGTGGTGGTGCTTGGGGCGGTGATAATGAGTGGAGTGGCTGCAGTGCCTTGTAGCACTGGTGACAGTGGTGGTGTTGAGCGTGGAGGAAAAGGGACTAGGATTTGGCATCTCCATTTAGGTCCAAACCTCAAGTAGAGAAGCATAATTTAATAAAGAAATTGGACGTGTAGTAGGTGCCCGAAATGTAGATGCTTGGTCAAATGCGGGTAGGGGTAGGTGTTTTAGTGAGGCAAATTTGGGGCGGGCCATCGTGGTGGGTGGTGGTAGGAGGAGAAACCGTCGTGGCGGTGGTGGTTGTGGCTGAGAGGATGATAAGGTACACATATATATATATACACACACATATACTAGTAGTTATGTTTTTGTCAGTTGAGAAGAGAATAAAAGGTGAGGAAAGTGGTTTAAAGGTAACTTTTTTTCTTTTTTCATTGAATTCTTGTTTCTTCTGATATAGTCCCAAGTTCATGAAAACACTAAATTGAGTAGAATACTGATTACTTAAATCCCTTCTTCTTTTTCTGTTTCATTTTTTATTTTTTACTTCAATTTCGCGGGAGGAGGATGGAGAAATTGAGTGACGTCGATTTTGGTTCAAATTGCGCCAAGGGGTGGGCAGATTAGGGGTAACGAGCGGTGGTGGTGGTGGCGGCAAAAACATTCCACCACCGCAACACCAACCTGTAGAAGAGAAACTCTGTTTCCGACTTGGATTCAAGATTTGGCAAGTCCGAGAAGGAAACAGGGCACTCTATATGAAGTGCTGTCCTTGTTCAAAATTCTGGGATCTATTGGCTTCGCTCCTCTACAACCGCAAATGAACTTGCCCTGTTTCTCTTTCGCTTTCTTTTGATTTTGACAAAGTCTTTAAGCATTGAAATGGTCACAAAATGGAATTATTGAGAATTAGTTCGTGGCTTTGAGGTTGTCCGCTGCCACCAAACCTGCTCTGTATGGGTGGTCATTTGAAAAGCACTACTAAGGGCCTACAGATGGAAGCCCAAACCAAATCTTGGCAGCAAAGCTGTGCTAGAATTTTGGGCCCAGCCCCATGGTACTCATAACAAGAATTGTTTTCTACCTAAATCAGGTTTACTCGAATCTATTAATACATTTATCATGTAATTTTAATTACTTTTTTTTAAATTATATACCAATCATACAACAAGTCTGATCGATTCGAATTTGCTAGAGCAAGCCTCCGACATATTTGCAGGTTTAAAGTGAAGCTGCGGAGAATGAAATCTGACATTAACTGATGATCAAAACTTCTGCAGATGTACAGAAATCTTATTTATGACCTAAAGTTTCTGAAATCTGACATTGGTTTTACTGCTACATGAGATCCAACTTCCAAACACGTACATTTCTATAAATTGGCATACGTCCTAAATATCAACCAGAAAAGCTGTATAGCCTGCAATCTTGCAAAGGATTTTGATGACGGAACATCGGAAACTACAAATACATCTTATTTTTTATTATTTCATTACTAAACAAACATTATGTACAAATCTAGCTGAGCATATATATGATCTACATAGGAGATTATTGCGGTTACAACGATGCAAACTAGTTCGTGAGGTCAAGCTTATTTAGATCCTGTCTAAAGCTTCCATTAACACAACACTGACGACTATCATTACCATGGGATTACACTCTTTACCTCATAAAAGTCTAAGTACTACACTCCTAAAAAACTTAGTCTTTCTCGTACAAGCAGCAGTCATCGTTTCTTGGAAGTTTCTTTGTCTTCCGTCTTTGCAAATCTTCCTCGAATTCTTGGTTGGCTATCAGCCAGAGCTTTCCTGCACGCGTACTGAAGAGAAACGAAACACAAGTGTGTATCCCGAGTAAGTTCCAAAGAGTTAAAACATCCAGTACCAAGCAAAAGCATCGTTTAAGATCATTATAAAGAGAAAACTACAATTTGATGAAATTAGAATCTTGCTCTCGGCTTTTGGGACAGCGGAAGTGAAAACCCTTTAAAATATACCTTGATTTTTCTGCCGAAATTTCTCTTGGACTTCTTATTCCGGTATCTGGACAGCTTTTCCTTGCGATCTTCAGAAGTGAAAGTGCTCACAATTTTAGGTTGCTCCATTGGAGATTGGAAGTTTATATTTCCATTACCAAGAGTCTGTCATAAAAACTCAGAATCAATCACCTTGCCCTATCCTGTCGAAGAGGTCAGAAACATCTAAACATTTCTCAGTTCGTAGACTTTGTCATGGAACTAATAAATGTGTATGGTTCAATTAGGAGAAAGATCTCATCTTGCCCAAAAACATCGATGATATTTGTTTGCAGCTATATGTTTAGAAGTACTCAAGTACATATCTTTTTTTGTACGTGTGATGATTAGATAGAAGGGAGTATAGAGTTAGTAAACTTGACCTTTATGTCTCCTTCACTAAATGCTCTTCGCATTCCGTAAGCAGTCCCAAAGTCCATAACAGGAAAATCGAGAAAATTTGGCCTCACCGGAGCCTCGTTCACACACTCCATTGACCTTAGACAACTTGAACTAATACTCTTCTGGAACGGACTCTCAGCAACCAACTTCTCATCAGCAGTCAGGTTTTCGTCGGTGGAAATTTTGATGTTGAGGACTTCAGAGAGTGGCGTTTCGTTCCCTTCCTTTGCCAAAAGATCCTTTCTGCATTCATAGAAAACCTCACTGAGGAGCTGCCCACTCTGAATCGACGATTCAATATCTGAAACGGCCAACGACTGGGTGGGCATAACATCTTCTCCACAAGAAATCATTGAAATGGCAGCCGTCACTGGATCAAGGCCCATGGCTGGTTCTTCAATCACAGGTTCAGGAGCCTTGAATAGATCTCCTTCTGCCCAGAGGTTGTAATCCGATACCGTGGACGTCGGAATGACGCAGCTCGATATGCCCTAGATTAAGATTCAGACAACAAGGGATTTGCAGTGGCATGAGGACTTATATCTATATCGACACAACTACTATAATCTGAAATTGATTCTAGCTAGAAAAATGTTTCATCTTCTCATCACAGGTGTAAATAAGTCGGTAAACATGAACCATCCTCATTACACAACCAGCATTCGCTACATGCATGCAGCTTTCTATTAGAGTAATTACAAACACGACTCGGAAATGCGCACGATGGATAGTGTATAACATTTGCAGAATGGCAGCATACAAAAACAGTACAAGTTCCCAACTTCTCTCAGTTACTTACACAAAACTTTAACAGGAAAATTTGTTAACACATGCTTTGCTGCTTATTTAAGCTGGTTATTATGCTAATGCAGCCTAATCGATAGCTTGGCTACCAGAACAAAGAAGCACCAATAGGGAGAGATACAAGTTGTTCTGGAAGTTCAAGCTGCCAAACAATATATGTGCATACATTCATATACTACAAAATGAGGCGGCTAAGTAAGAAAATTGAAATTTACACGGATTCAGACAAAAGAAGCAGACGGAGAACATTATTGGCCACTAGACATTGTCACCTAGTTTAGATTTCAGACAAAGCATCCTAAATGATTGGAAGTATTCAAAAAAATGTTCAGCTGTCTGTCATTCAGGCCCAAGATTTTCAATGTGTAAACAAGAAGACTAACCGACCTCTAGAAAGTGTCCAATAGCATAGGGTGTAGCAGATGAAAAGCAAGAGACACTTGGATCACAACACTTTAAGGGAAATAGAAATGCTGTTTTGCTAGAAATGGAAATCCCACTGGAAAAAAAAACAAGAACCCTTTAATTACAACTGTTAAAGAAAAGATGAGCTTTAGCTTTTCCCCCAACTTTTCAGCATAAGTGCGGTGGAGTGGACATGGAAGATAGAAACTAGAGAAAAAAGGAGTTTGTGTATGTGGAAAATGAGCTAAGGGCATAAGGATGGTGAGTGAAGAACACGGAAGTAATGATTGTGATATCGAATTCCAACATTTGTTTTCTTCTGTAAAGAACTCCCGAGTGCTTTCCATTTATGCGATAAATCGAATCTTGGCAGAAAATATCATTTTCGATTTTTCCTTTTCCCTTTTTCAAGTAAGTCAAGTTTTGCATTTCCACATGAGAGAAAATGTTGAGAATTCATCAGAAATTAAGCAAAAAGATTCTTGAAAATCTTCATTAAATCCCCCCCAAAACGAAAATGAAACAACAACCCACCTTCAGAAACTTGAACTCCAAAAATCAAATAATCCAAAACAATCATCATCACTATTAAAACTCACGAAAAGCAGGGGAAGGACCTGAAAACTGGTGCATTCTAATTTCAGACACAAAAAAGAAAAAAAAAATTAATGGAGATGAAGAAGAGATTAATCACCGATGAAGCATTGGGCTTGTGGGAGCAGCAAAAGTCTTCAAACTGCTGAGGGAAGTTGTGGAAGTATGGGAACATTAGCCCTGTTTCTGCATACATTTACTCTCACTTCTCTTTCTTGTTTTTTCTTCTTTTCTTTTGTAAACACTCCCAAAGAGAGAGAGAGAGAGGAGAGAGATTGAGGGAGAAGAGATTGAAGGGAGGAAGGGGGCCTTTTAAAGGTGTCAGACAGAGGCCCCCCAAAAAAAAGAGCAGCAGCTGCAGAAGCAGCTAAGAAACAAGCGTGTCGATGAGAGAGAGAGAGAGAGAGAGAGGGAGAGCGAGCGAGCGAGTTGGAAAAGGAATCTGATTTTGGTGGCTTCTTTGGAGTGTTTGTTTTGGTCTCCATTCAGAAACTGAACAATTTTCTTACACTCATTCATCCTCCACCAAATTTATGTCCCAAGGTAAAATTAAATACTATGACGCAAGAACCTGCATGATTTTCTCTTTCTTTCTTTTTTTTTATATAATATATCATTTCTTCTTTGATTTATTTCATATATGCATGCGCCACATTTGGTGCATATGTAAAAATATTTAAAAATATAAATTATTAATTTATTGATGAAATTTCCAACCGTTCTGAGATAGTGGGTTCAAAATAAAAAATGTCTCAAATGTCGTGGGACGTGCGAATTTGAGTGGGATTTCCATAATTTAGTAGACATAATATCCTACGCATAAGACGGGGTTTGAAACTCATGACCTCTACAGTTTAGGGGCCTCAATTTCGTCAATTGAGCTATGCCTCGTTGACAGATAAATAATGTTATTGAACATGAAATATTATAATTATTTTTACATTAATCGATATGAAATATAAACTCAACTATTTTACTGAAATTCAAATTTTTGAGGGTCTCCAAGGATTTGTGGACGAACATGAATGATGGTTGAAATACAGGAATGTATCTAGACGGTAATTGTGCCCAATTTGTCGTCTTCTAGTTATTGATATATGTCATAAATTTTTAATTCTTTGGGGTTAGTGGAATATAATTAGTTTTAGATCCATAATTGTCCATTCCAATCGGATTCGGTTCGAATACGATGATTTTAATAAATTCTAAATATATCTTTGATTGTGGTTGATGTTCTCAGTGATCTAAAAATGACTTGATGGTAATTTAGCAATGATCTGTTGTTGATACGACGTACGAGTCTTAATGAATATGTCGTTCTGAATGAATATGATTAGCTTGCAAACATGAAGCGTTAAGTTAGTTGAGGTGGCCTTCAATTAACATTCTCTGAAGTCAAAGTCAGTTTATAAGGTTATAGTGTTGCAGTGCAATATGGTCATAATAAATACATACATGTCGAATGGACCCTTCATCTGTTTACAAAAAATTATGCGCCAAAGTCCGTACTAGTCACGTGTTTGATAAATGACCATTTGATGAGTTTAGAATAAGCTGGCAATGAATCGGATCGTTGGGTCAGGCCGAACCGACCCTCTCATAAAAACATGAACTCTTGACGTTTTGGATTCTCCATATATTTTTGGAGGGCAGACCTGTCTTTTAAAGTTTACACTTTGTATTCCCCTATCGATATTATATATTATTTAATAATATAGCTTATGTTTATTGGTTACATATAGTTGAATCAAATTTACAAGTTGATGATATTTTATTTTTTAGATTGATTAAAAAACTTAACAAAATCTTTTTATAAAATAATATTTAAGTGTAAGGAATAGAAAGCATTGAGATGTGTGGAAGGCAAATATGGGTACTAAAACCAAACTTGCAATTGCACTTACTACAACTAGTGTTGAAACTTTTCAAGTACCACATTTAGCATTTCCCTTTTATTGGTAAAAATTAA
The DNA here is from genome assembly GCF_000512975.1 of Sesamum indicum. Classification (NCBI taxonomy): domain Eukaryota; kingdom Viridiplantae; phylum Streptophyta; class Magnoliopsida; order Lamiales; family Pedaliaceae; genus Sesamum; species Sesamum indicum. Next base: position 9,152,534 of record NC_026148.1, on the reverse strand, counting down.
TGGACTTATCACTACCTCAAATACTGATCATTATTACTATAAATACTTCCACTTTCATATCCCTTTTTTCCTTTTCTTTTATATCAAAATTTTCGACTCTAATGATCATTTACATGTTAGAGGTCATAATTCTTTAAATTATATTTATAAATTATTTGTGAATACAGTATAAGAAATCAAACTTACGATTATATAACTGAAAATGACTTCTCCATACCAACTTTTACATAATTTGAAAATTTGATTGAAAACGACAAATTTGTATATAATTAGGAGATGGGGTATGATGAGGCCCATAAGTCAGGACATAGCTCATCAATAATGGCTTTGGATGCAGATGGAAGTGGTGGGCCATTTTCAAACTAGTACTATTTGTTTGATTTTGCTTCTTTTTGTAAGTAGTACAATTTGTTTTATTTGGATTCTTTCCTTTTTATTTTTTTTAATTATTATTTTTATGTTTCTTTCTATTTTTAAATATCAAGTATTGAAGTTATTTCTCTATATATATACATTTAGCATGAAAGTCCCTCTCATTAAAAAAAAAAAAAAAGTATTAGTTTAATTCGTATTGATTGATACAATTTATGATCGTTCTTTTTTAAAAAATAAAATAAATCAAGAATGATGTAATGATAAAATAAACTATAAATTAATAATATCTCATCATAAACAATAAATATGGATGTCAATAGATTCGGATTAGATCTTTGTTTTAGAGTGGGTCCCCCTCTTAGTATCTCGAAGCTGACCCGAAACTCTAGTCCTTTTAATATTTTATAGTCTAAAGCATGAAAATACAATTTTTTTTAAAAAAACAATTAACTTTTCAATAATATTATTGTCTCGTATTTATAAAATCATGGTAGTATTTTGTTAAAAGAATATATTATTTTATATTTTGAAAATATTTAATCGAGGCTACATGATCCAACCCGTCAGGTCCCGTGCCTAAACGGGGTAGATCCTTCTGAGTTCTGACAAAGTCGCTCCAAACATAGTCCTATTATCTTGGCTGGCCAACGAGAAAAATAATTTCCGACATTGTACAACACATGGATGAAAAGAGAAGATACAAAATTGTTGCTATAAAATGCTTATGTTATCATTCATTTTCCGAGTTTGAATTGATTTTAATAATAATAATTGCAGAATTTTTCTGCAATTATCTAAACATTGAGGGCTGAAAAGATGTACAATTGATGGTGACTACAGAACATTAACATCAAGTAGTAGGGATTTTTAGCTAAACATGTTCACATGTAGATGTTTATGAAGGAAAGGTAGAATTTAATCATAGCCCATAGGGTTGTACCCTTTATTCTTATTGCTCATCATTTTATCTTATCTTATCACCACTTTCTTCTAATTAAATTAAAATAATATTATATCATATTAATTAATTACAAATATGACGACATCAAGAGTAATTTGTTGATAGAACTATTAAAAGTCAACTGTAAATTACTATAAATAGACAAGTTAATAGTATCACACGTGTACTGAGACTGTCTCAGCTTTATCATTTGGGTAAAATCTCATTAATTTGATTCTTCTTACTAGAATTTATAGCTAACGCTAACGAATTTTAACAAGACTTATTATAATGTTAATGTCTGATTAAAACTAATGATTTTTTTTTTTTTGGTGTGTGTTAGACAATATTTTTTTGAAAAAAATTAAACCACTGTCTAAAACTTTGAATTAACATAAACAAAAACATCAAATGGGAAGAAAAAAATAATTATACCCATATCAACAGGATTACTCTCGGATCAAAATTATTGATAATTTTAGCGTCGCACTATAATTCTTTTTTTAAAAAATACTTACATTATTGTCTGATGGGGATCTATCAACAAAGATAATGAAAAGATTAACCAAAATCCTAATGAGACAAAGATTCGTGCATTTTGTATCCGGATCAGGTCGAACGCAGTCTGACCCGACCCGTTGACTTGGGACCATAAACGTCGATCACTCCACATTTAGAAGGCGGAGATTGTGGTAAGTGGATCCATACTTGTATAGACAATTGGCCCTAAAAGTACTTCAGAGCCGTATTAGGCCAAGGTACATCATTTTTTTTAGTTAATGAACACTGCTCATCTTCTCCTTGATCTCTCGTCTACTCGACTTAAGTTTTTAGAAATCTTAATTGAGAACTTTTCAGTAATTCCAATAATTTGTTCCTTTTTCTCAAACCCCAAACATCTCTAGATCGAACTATACAACCCTAGCCTGAATCATTATCTAAAACATCAAATTAACATAAAATAAAACATCAAAAGTAAAAATTTTTAAGAGAGTAATTTTAAATAATTTAATAAATGACCAAAATATTAAAATACGTCATAGAGTACGTTAGCCCATTATCAAAAAGTTGCAACTCAAAATTTTTTTTTTTCTTTTTCCTTTATTAAAGAAAAAAAAAACGAAGAAAGAAAACAAGAAAGGCAAGGTACATAGAATTTAGAATGTAGTAGCTTCAAAAAGGGGGGACAAAAGGTCCTGTCCTACACTTTCCCCAAATTTATTTATTTATTTATTATTTATTCCCCATAAATATAAAATATTGTAGCAAAAAATGCCCATAAATCTAAGTACTTTGTCGTTTTGCACAAAGTAAAAGGCATCCCCTCTCTCAATTGTGATTGGAGCAATCATGAAACTTGGCCCTTAAGCTTCTACAGAAAGTGTATTTTTCTAGACTTTCCATAAGCTTCTTAGTTGACCTAAAAGCGTGTTCGCCAAAAAGATTCAGCTACAAAAAAGTTGTCAAATTCTTTCTTCCTTCCTCAATAAACTCCATCTAGGCAACGTCATTAGCAAGAATAAGCACTTTTGTTCTAGCTAGAGCCAGTTCAATGATATGATTGGTAGCTTTTTCTCATCAGTGGCTATATGGGTAAAGATCCGTGGATCCAACTCAATTCAGTTCATTCTGAATGAATTGGATTCGACCCATTAAATATTAGTAGACAAAATTAGTTGGCAGTTTGAAAATATATATATATATATATATATATATGATTTTTAAGTTGGACCTGTTCGAATTCAAATAAACTAAAGTTTTAACCTAACCTAATTTGACCCATAATCTTGAACTCATTTTGAATTTGATTTATTTGGATCGGTTCAATTCGAATCTGACCCCACTCATATATTCGTCACGTTTAAATTTTTCAACGGATTAAAGAAAGGAAAAAAATAACTAGAGTATTGACTATTCTTGAACTAAATTCTTTTTTGTAATGATCTAAATTAAGTGAAAGGCTATCATTATAACCTCACATAAAAATACGACCGTCGCCCGAATTATATAAAATAGTACCAAAAATAGCCAAACGACTTCACCTATCTACTAAAAGACATTATTGTCAATCACACAACTACTTTAAACTGAACTAGCTCGAATCATTACTAAATATCAACCATAAAACATCACCCGTCGACACGAGAATAATCACCACAATAAAAGGAGGGGAAAAAAAGAGAGCAAAAAGAGGTGAATTATCAAGTCATCCATTGGCATCCCTCAACAATAAAAACCAATGCAATTTGACTTTGTAAAAATCAAGAATGTCAGAATCCCACTAATGGAAAACTAGCAATCTTAATTAGGGTCAAATAGTTTTAAATTATCATGCAATTAAAAGCTGTAAATGGGAATATGATGTTCATGGAATTGAGCTGTAAAGTGAGGGGAAAAGGGGAAGAATTTGAAGTAAGGATGGGTGGAGTATATGCCCACTTTTGTGTGATGTATAATGTGGTGTTTGGAGGAATGCGAAATGGCGTACGTCCTTACATGTTCTTACAACCTTAAATTTCCACATCAGGAATTATACCAAAGAGAAAAGAAAATTTAAACAAAAAACAAAAAATACATATACAGCTTATGATGATCAGTTCTTTTGGTTTGGCATCATTCTTTGTTCTTTACATATCATCTATTCGGACACGTACTATGGGATACTAAATTGGACAGGGACAATTGATAATTACTTGTCTATCTCCATTCTCGCTTCCTAACATAATTTTGTTGTTTTTAATATAAAATTATTTTGGGTGGATTAGAATTTTCTAGAACAACAATCATCGTAAACCATAAAAACTCTTGTTCAAATTGAATTTTGTTTTGATAATAAAAAAATGTAAATTTAAACTTATTATGTGATTGATTGATTCTGTCGAATTAAACTTATGTCGACGTTGAATTTGCTTAAGATGAAGCTGAGTTTCAAGAACAATAATAATTAATAATGATGATAATAACATATACATATTTCAATTAAGAATACTCTCCTTATTCTCAAATAAAATTTCAAGAATGTGAAAAAAAAAAGAAGGAAAATAGGATGATGATTGTGGAGGAAAGTGGGAATAGGAGTGGGAGTGGGAGTGCTCTCATTTTCCTCATGAGTAGTTCTTTTGGTTTTTATGGGAATAATTTGGGACACCCAAAAACGACAACAACCAAACATACATGCATTCTTCATTACACACTCAATTCAAATTTAGGATTTCCAAAAACCTATTGAAATGTTGTAAAGGCACAAAACCAATTATTATTGTGGTGAATTCAGATGCATAGAAATGACAGAATCATATCAATTATAAAGTAAGTGTAATATACTTATTATGTGATTAATTATACATCAATCATATATATAATTAATTCAGATCTAACTAAATTTAATTTAAATTAGAATTTTTCCAAACGAACATACATGTGGTAGTGGTAGTGGTAGTGGTAACAACGTTTTTAAGTTAGCTATAATATTACACAAATTACACGTGTGTGGAATCAAAGCATTTTGAATTAGAGACAAATGTGAATGCAAGTAGGGAGTCACAATTTCTCTTGTACACTACACTTCAACACACACACGCCCCTAATTCATCGAATTCCTTGTTGGTTTTACACCTCTCTCTCTCTCTCTCTCTCTCTCTCTCTCTCTCTCTCTCTCTCTCTCTCTCTC